>NC_072780.1:2938710-3163710 GCF_022539595.1 Amphiprion ocellaris | reverse complement strand
CAGGGCGCGACCACAGACAGTCAAAATAGGAAGTGTGAAAGACAAGATCTGCAGCTTCTTATTCCCGCTACACAATCTTTGTTATGATAAACAACAAAGAGTCTTTGTTATGATAACTGCATTCTCCATCTGAGCAGAAGTTCCATCAGATCACCAGCAAATGTCTTTAGTTGGACTTTAACTCACCCGGGACAGCCACGTCCTGCAGCCGCCGGACTGAAGTTTCCTCAGAATCATGCTTCCAGAGTCAGGAATCCACCCTGTGTTGCATATGTGGTGTTAAAACGAACCAGCCTCGACTCGATTTCCCTGAGAATTTTTGCAGCGTTGCACGGATCAGTCTGCTACTCGAAGCCCGGAGCTCCAGCCACGGCTCCGGGGATGGCGGAGACCGTCCGCATCGCTCGATTCTCGCCTAAACTCTGATCATCTGAGTTTCAGGGCCGAAGGTAAACAGAAAAGAACTCGTAGACCCTTCGGAGTTTGTTTCCTCACGCAGCCAGCATGCAAACACTCACGTACTGCAGCCTGCACGCGTGCTGACGTAACAGTGTTTACGTGACCTCGAAACCGTGCGTGCAGTACCGCATGTGACCGGAGGGCGCCGCTGTTTCCCCACTAGAGGGCATCTCAGGACAAACGGGACGAGTTTAAATAAAGTTATGAGTTAAATGTGACAACTGTTGCTTAGAAACCACAACATGGGGACCGAGATGGTTAAAGAAAATAAATATTTACAAAATAAAAACCCCTTTAAGGCCTCAGTATCCCCCCTTCCACAATTCTTATATATACTATTATTATTATTATTATTATTATTATTATTATTATTTATATTATTAATAATCCGTTTACTTAAAACGGGACCATGTACAATATTAAAGATAAATGTTGCCATTTGATGTATTGCACCAGAGTTAACTTTAAGCAAATTTCCATATATAATTTTATTTTTTTATTTATATATGTATATATATATATATATATATATATATATATATATATATATATATATATATATATATATATATATATATATACCGCGTCTGACCGGTAAGTATATATACACAAATATATATATACTTACGGTTTATTTGACTTGCAACACTTGCTTTTTTTAAAAAAAAAGTATATTAGTGTATAATAATAATATACATATATATATATATATATATATATGTGTGTGTGTGTGTGTGTGTGTGTGTGTGTGTGTGTGTATATATACTTATGGTTTATTTGACTTGCAACATTTGCTTTTTTTAAAAAAATCTTTTATCAGTCTTTACAATTTTCTACTTGTCAGGGTTTACTGTCATGAAGCAAAGCACCAAGTCAAATTACAGTAACAATTAGTATATGGAAATAGATAGAATGTATTTTTAACATGGATAATCAGGTGAGGACACAGGAGTCTGTGTAAACACTGCCTGCAGTTCAGTCTTGTTCAGGTAACAGGTCTCTGATGGTCTCTGGCGGCTCACAGCTGAGTCACTCATGACATCTTGACTGCACGAAACAGTGCAGAATATTTCGTTTTTTACATAATCTGGTCAGAGAAGGTTTATGTGGGGCATTTTTTTAAAAATCAGACCACAAAGAAAAATGTGATCTTGATGAAATGTCTTGAAAATTTTGATTTGGTTGATTTTCCCAGTGGAACAGTGTTTCACAGATGATGCATTCGTGGACTGACAAAGTTGAAAATGTGACAATTATTCCTGTTTCTACAGCTTCTGGTGTGATTTTGGTGATTTTTAATAGACAACATGCCTGGCAAATCTCCCTAAATTATATATTTCAGACAAAAAAAATAATCAACCAAGTGTGAAATCTGCAGAAGAGGATCATGTGATGCAACTGAAAGCTCCAGAAGAGCTGCAGAGAGAACAGTGTGATGAGATTATGTAGTCAAATGCTATTTGCAGGGTAAAAAATCAAGTTTTGACTAAAGTATATCTCATATATTGAGAACATTTGAGCCATTCTAATAGCATGTTTTTTGTAGTAGTACATGTATGTGATGAATTTCCTGAGAACCGCTTGGAAGTAAATACACTTTGATTGAAGGAAGAAAAAGCAGAGCAACACCAAAAACAGGAGGAAAGAGGAAACAAAAAGCTGCTTTCAGAAATATTTATTAGATTTTTTTTCTCTTGAAGCCAGCTTCTTCAACTGTCATAGAAAAATCATTTGCACAGAATTTGCATCTTCTTTCACCAATTAAAATATTCAGGTACAAACAGGAAAATCTGCATATATAACATTATAAATGTAGCACAGCCAAAAGTCTGATATCAGCTGTAATACGATGAAGTTAATGTGTTAATTGAGCTGTTTGTGTCACAAAATCTTCTGCTGAGTCAAACAAAATGAAACCTTTGTTTAAATCTGTTAGCTGAACTGTTACCGGAGTTGTTTTTGTGAACAGTAAGGCTTCAACGAGAAAACCACCTCACACATTGCACCAGAACCCGTTCATGCACCACAACGCTCGCTGAGAGGCTGAAAGGCTTCAGACTAAATATCATCAACTGATGTTTATATCATCCGTATGGGCAAATCCAGCAGGCACATGAAACCAGACGATATAAACATCACCGAGTGTTCTTTCTGTGCCGAGGCAGTGCTGACTTAAATTTAGAAAGACGATGACATGGAAGAAACTATCTTAAAATATATTAACTAAAAAATAAAATCTTATCTGTTTCTTTATATTGCATAGACAAGTGATCCTTCGTCGCCCTGCAGTGCAAACCTGAGGGCCGTTTAACACACGTACCAGACTTATACATTCACAGTTGTCCCTCATATTCCCTGAAAATAAACCATATATTTTCCTCCCAGTAAACACACATCCCTTTAATGAACAGCATAAACCACACCTGGACTGTACACCTCATTCATCCTAGATAAAACAAGACACCACGAGGATTAACAAACACAAAATGAATCAAAAACACAATAAAAACCACAACATTGTTCAGTAAAACGGTTGGTGACCTCATCACACGGGCAATTTTGGTGAAGGTGACTGGCTTCTACCGAGGGCAAGACTCATCTGGAAGACAGAGAGACGGAGGGGTGAATTTTAAATCTGATTTTATTTAGCAGTTTGGAATCTTCCCATTCAGTGACATTTATGGCTTCACGAGGCCCATAAATGCAACCACAACTTTTCCATTTGCTCTCCTGTAATTATCACCTTTAATTAAATTACAATATTCACAAGTTCTGGGTGATTTTTAGTCCTCGTTTATTCATTTTACTGAGCTTGCCCACAATGCTAAACCTGCTGGTATTTGTGAAAATCGGTCAGTTTTTGATTTAAAGGACAAGAGTTGAGTTATTCCATATTTCTCTTATAGTCAACAAATCACGTTAAAAGGACAAAACCTTTAAAAATGGTGCAGTTTGTTTAACTTGATGTGTTCTGACATGCTAATTTGTGCCGTAGTGAGTGGCCATTTCTGTGCTAATTAGCTAAAAGTCTGAAGGCTAGCATGTTAGCTGTGTTCCGTAATTAACCCACATTTAACTTCTTCTGTTGGAGCAAAAACTTCCTTAAAAAATAAAGAAATAATGGAAAGACAACTATGAGACAGATACAAATACTCCTTAACTTTTGAATCAACCTACTACCATTAGTAATCAAGCTAATAGACATGCTAATCGACTGCTAGGTCGCTAACTTTGAGAGATTTTTACTGCATCAGTTGCTCCTATGGAAGCAATTTGTGTAAAATTCTGGCAAATAATTGCCAAAAGTGATTAAAGTGTAAATTTAAAAGAGTTAAGTGAGGTATTGTGACTGAATAGTGCTTTTACATGTCACTTAATACTATCTAAATTTCCATAGCATTTAGTCAAAAGCCATTCTTTTTCTACTGAAGATATATTTATTGGGTCACAAAGACTTTTTTACCTTTTTAAAATGCTCAGTAATTTCCTAAATAGCTCGGAACTGTAATTTTTTTTAGCAAACGTTTCAGAAAGCATCAGATTTTTGGCAAACAGTTGCGGTTAACCTTCAACAATGTTGTCACTAATCAGCAGCAGGGCCATATTTTCATGGTTTGTGGCAAACTTGCAGTGGACTTCTGGCTAGCTTTCTGGACATCATTGGCAACAGTCTAATCCATAATGGAGCCCAGCTAACACTGGCCAACAGCCATTCATGCTAACGTTTACACCATTTAACCCTCCTGTTGTCCTCATTTACAGGCACCAAAAAATATTGTTTCCTTGTCTGACAAAAATCTAAAAATTCAGCAAAAAAATTCCCCAAATTTCAGAAAATTTGCAAAAGAAAATTCCAATAATTCCTTAAAAGTTTCCCTTAAAAGTTTTATTTTTAAAAAATCCCCCAAATTTGTCAAGAAAATTCTTGGAAATATTTTCAAAAACTGAGTAAAAATCTTCCAAAAAAATCCTAAAAATACCTTAAGTGATTACATACATACCAGTAAAACTTTTAATGTTTTCTTTAAGAACATTCACAAAAAAAATCAAGATTTTTTTGTGAATGTTCTTAAGACACATTTTTAATATTTCTTTTTTCCATCAAAAAATGTTCAAAAATTTTCCAAAAATGTTCAAAATGTGGACATCAGAAGTTTCACTGTGAAAATATATTTTATTCCACATTTTCAAACTTTAAAACAGATCATTTTTGACCCACAGGACGACACGAGGGTTAACCTAACATGCATGTCTATGGACTGTGGGAGTAGGACAAAAAAAAAAAAAAGTCCACCTCTAGTTTGCCACAGATCTAGTTTTCATATGAAAATATGGCTGCAAATTTGCCAAACTGTCGGTCAGAAACCAGTATTGCCAGAGATGCCATGTTTGCCAATGATGAACTCATTATTAGTTAAGTGGCAAATTTCTCTTTACTTCCAGAATGTTGCTGGACATTTGCCACTCATGCAAAAAAAAAAAAAAAGAATTGTAAACGTGACAAAATTTCATGGAAAACAAAAGTCTTTGCTGCAAATCCCCTGCTACTTGACTGTTAACATCTTGGTTTTGTAAGGGAGGCATAAATGCATTTGCTGGCAGCTATTTTTAGCTGCGGATTAGCACACATTTAGCGCTCTGCTGAGTATTTAAAGAGCAGGATGGTGTCTGTGAGATGGACTATGAAAAACTACAATCTTTATAAAGAAAAAACACGTCACTAAACACAGCAGTGTGCAGTTTTTGGTACAGCGATGAAGGTTAATGCACAGTGACTTGACTACTTCCATACTTCTTGTTGGGATCATTAATGGTTTTGCTCTTTCTGCATGATTTGTTGACTGTAAGAAAACTACAGAACATCACCAGCCTCATCCTGAGGAAGGTTCAGGCCTGTAAATTCATCTTCACATACAGAGTGCTGTCACTAGACTTTATGCTTTTTGAGAAGGGGGTGACACTGACCCACTCTTAGACGTGGCCCTGTTGTGATCCCGGTGCTCCTGGTGCTCTTCAGCACCACCGGTCCTGCCTCCACCTCGCCTTCCTCCTCCTGCACATCCTCCCCCTGCAGCCTCTCCATCCTGCCCAGTTCATGGGGGAAGGAGGTGAAGGTCAGCATGAAGGTCTCCGACGGATACTCACACACCTGCTCCAGCTGGTCCTCGTCGAAACACACCTTCCCCTGCAAACACAGAGGCAGATGGGTATGTAAAGGGTTGTTTTGTGGACATTGTTTTAGTCTTAAATCCTCGTGTTGTCCTGCAGGTCAAAACTGACCCGTTTTAAAGTTTGAAAATTTGGAAAAAAAATAAATTTCACAGTGAAACTTCTGATGTCCACATTTTCTACATTTTTGGGAAATCTTTGAACATTTTTGGTGGAAAAAAAGAAATGCTAAAAATGTTTCTTAAGAACATTCAGAAAAAAATCAACCAAAATCCAGCGAATTTCGCTGGATTTTGGTTGATTTTTTTCTGAATGTTCTTAAAGAAAATATTAGAAGTTTTACTGATATATATGGAATCATTTTAGTTATTTTTAGGATATTTTTTTTGGAAGATTTTTACTCATTTTTTGAAAATATTTACAAGAATTTTCTTGCCAAATTTGGGGGATTTTTTTTTTTTTTTTTTTTTAAATAAAACTTTTAAGGGAAACTTTTCAGGAATTATTGGTTATTTTCTTCCTGAAGGTTTTACAAATTTTCATAAATTTGGGGAATTTTTTGCTGAATTTTTGGATTTTTTTCAGACAAGGAAACAATATTTTTTGGTCCCTGTAAATGAGGAACACAGGAGGGTTAAAGGACATCTGAGGAGTAACAGGAAGAGGGAAGGGGAATGACATGCAGCAAATCAGTCAGAATCAATCCATTAAGTCATTTATTCGCTTTTACACTTGTAGGAGTTGTATTTTTGGTTCATTTGAGTTAACCACATTGAAAATTCCTTTACTTGCAAGCCAATATTTGGATTCTCATCCTATATGTAGCATAATTTGTGTTTATAATCTATCTGTAATATGTAGGAACATCTTGGGGTACATCTAGAGAATTTAAGTACACCAGTAAGAGAGAGAAAAACAAAGTTAGATATTTCAAATTTGACACTGCTGCTCCCTTCTGATCCTTATTTGCATAAAGGATTTGAAGGTTTGTTTAACAGTTTGGGATCTTCTCATTCACCATCAGTGACATTTATGGCTTTGTAAAGGCCATAAATGCAACCACATCTTTTCCATTTGCTCTCTAGTAGCTTTAACTAAATAATGACTTCACCAAGTCATGGGGGATTTTTAGTGATCATTTCTTCATTTTACTGAGCTTGTTCACACTGCTAAACCTGCTACTATTTGTGAAAATCAGTCAGTTTTTAAATTAAAGGACAAGAGTTGTGTGATTCCATAGTTCTCTTATTGTCAACAAATCCCATGAATACAGAAAACATTTTTTGGTGCAGTTTAATGGATATATAATGTTTCTGCCAAAGTAACTAGAAATTCTCCGGAGATATCAGAATTAAAAGCAGAGCTTAAAGATTTTAACACCATTTTAAGTAGGATAATGTCTGTTTACTGTGTACTAACTGTAAGAAAAATATAACTGGAAAGTTCAAATCCAAGACAAAACCAAAAAGAAACTTGGAATCCATTTCCCATAATAACATCCACCCCGTTTTTACGAAAAGATTCTAAAAGCTTGTAAGCATTTGTTTGCTGGACAGTAAAAAGTTTGCAGTACATACCAGTCGGACAACTTATAAGATTAACAAAGATCATGTTTTGCAGTGTATGCATTCCTATTTCAGCTAGGAAACTAGTGCTGCTGCTTTTGATTCTGTTTTTTTTTTGTCATTTGCTAATTTTTTTGTAATTTTTTTCTATAATATATATATATATATATATATATATATATATATATTATATATATATTATATATATATTTTTTATATATATATATATATTTTATATATATATATATATATATATATATATATATATATATATATATATATATATATATATATGCATGTATAAATGAGCAAAATAAAAAATAACATTTTTAATTTTTAGTTTTTTTTATATTTGGCATTACACGCGCACACACACACACACACACACACACACACACACACACACACACACACACACACACACACACACACACACACACATACACACACTCATTTTTTGCTCACCTTTTTCTATAAAATGTAGAAAAAATATAGAAATATAGAAAAAATGGCAAAAAAACCCCAAAATTTTCAATTTCTAGTTTTATTCTTTTCTATGTTTGAGTTTATATATTTTTTCTGTTTTTTGTTGCTAATTTCTTTTCTATATTTGGTTTTTTATTTATTTATATATATATATATATATATATATATATATATATATATATATATATATATATATATATAAACTAAAATAAATAAAAAAGCTAAATTAAATAATAATAAAAAACACACATATATATATATATATATTTTTTTTTAAATTTAATTTAGCTTTTTTATTTATTTTAGTTTTAGTTCTTTAATTTACTCTTTGCTCATTTATTTTTTCTGTATTTGGGTCTTACAGGGTTAATAAATGTTACGAGGTTAGATGTCAAAGCTAAAATAAGGTCAAGGTAAAGAGCTGTATGTTTCCTCTGATGTTTGCTGACATGGTCAACATGTAAACTCAGGCTGGAGGCCATGCAGAGTGTTTACTGACAGCAGGAGGATCAACACAGCACAAATTACAGTTCTGTAAACTGAATCAGGATCAGTGATTAACATACATATGCAGAAGCAGAAACTGTTCTGGTTTATTACTTCTCTTAAAAAAGGAGAATGAGGCCTCAGCTCGGTTTTGCTTCAACCAACCAACAAATGTTTGAGTTTGTTTACTTGGTGTGGTGTAAACAGTCAGGCTGAGTCCAATGGGAAACAGCAGCACGTCTTATAATCACAGCTCTGAGGCCCAGACGTGTAGTAAACACACCCAGAGGAGGCTGCAGACGCCATGTTCATGGAGCGGCTGGTGGCAGAGGAGGGCAGATAATAGCTCTGCATTAGGGAAGCCGGCCGAACCATTGCTAAGACACATGAGGCTAATCCTCCCTCCCTGAACCTGATTAACTCGGGCCAACACAGCAGGACAACAGAGGCACTCGGGTACAAGAGAAAGAAGGAAGTTTATGAAGTAATATTTGACCTTGCATCTCCAGAGGTGCATGGGCTGTATTCAGTGGAACATCATATATAAACAAACATTCAAAACATTAATGGTATTGCTTGAAGACAAAACTATGAAGACGTCGAGCAGGAAAAACAGGAAATGCCATCAAGTTTTGATATTTGCCAATTCAGGGAGTATTTGATGCAGAGATTTCCACAATAAAAGCACAAGAGTAAGAAGAAAAAAACTTGAGAGGAGTTGCAGGAAGACGAGGCTCAAGCGGTTCACCCCCCTCTGTGACCTGATGGTGTGGTTCAGTGAGGGGAGGGAAGGAGGCCTGACGTCAAACAGTCTGATGGGCATCAACGTGAGAGCGACAGGTGGTCAGAGATTCACTCAGCGGTCACTAAAGAAGAGCGCTTACAGGCAGAATTACATGATCCCGGTCCTCGAAGCAAAATAAAGTCGTGCAGTCAGAGAAATTAATGTTTATTTAACCCTCCGGTTGTCCTCATTTACAGGGACCAAAAAATATTGTTTCCTTGTCTAAAAAAATCCAAAAATTCAGCAAAAAAATCCCCCAAATTTCTGAAAATTTACAAAACCTTCAAGAAGAAAATTCTAATAAGTTCTTAAAAGTTCCCCTTAAAAGTTTGAATTTAAAAAAATCCCCCAAATTTCTGAAAATTTACAAAACCTTCAAGAAGAAAATTCTAATAAGTTCTTAAAAGTTCCCCTTAAAAGTTTTAATTTAAAAAAATCCTCCAAATTTGGCAAGAAAATTCTTGTTCTTGTTTTTTTTTTGTTCTTCTCTTTTTTTAAAAATTTGTAAAAATCTTCCAAAAAAATCCTAAAAATATCTAAAGTGATTACATACATACCAGTAAAACTTCTAATATTTTCTTTAAAAACATTCAGAAAAAAATAAACCAAAATCCAGTGAAATTCGCTGGATTTTGGTTTATTTTTTTTCTGAATGTTCTTAAGAAACATTTCTTTTTTCCACCCAAAAAATGTTCAAAGATTTGCCAAAAATGTTGAAAATGTGGACATCAGAAGTTTCACTGTGAAAATATATATTTTTCTCCCACATTTTCAAACTTTAAATTTGCAAAACCTTCAGGAAGAAAATTCCAATAATTCCTTAAAAGTTTCCCTTAAAAGTTTTATTTAAAAAAAAAATCCCCCAAATTTGGCAAGAAAATTCTTGCAAATATTTTCAAAAAATGAGTAAAAATCTTCCCAAAAAATCCTAAAAATATCTAAAGTGATGCAATATATATCAGTAAAACTTCTAATATTTTCTTTAAGAACAACCACCACAAAAATCAACCAAAATCCAGCGAAATTCGTTGGATTTTGGTAGACTTTTTTTTAATGCTCTTAAGAAACATTTTTAACATTTTTTTTCACCAAAAAATGTTCAATGATTTCCCAAAAATGTTGAAAATGTTGACATCAGAAGTTTCACTGTGAAAATATTTTTTTTTCCCCCCACATTTTCAAACTTTAAAACTGGTCAATTTGACCCACAGGACGACACGAGGGTTAATTACAAGTCACACTAATGGACTCTTGAGATGAGGAGGAATCAATTTTATGAGTTTCTCTTTCACTTAATTACTATAACTGGTGAAACTGATGGTCCTGTAATGCAACAGTTAGTGTCTGAGTCGCATTTGGTGATATAAAAACAGACGCCACGTCACTTCCCCGTGTTGATCTTCATGTCGAAGTGCAGAAGTTTGAAAGGAGAAGTGAGAAAAAACATGCGGCGTGACAAGAGAGTTTCTGTCAGACCGAATAACCAGCCTGTAATCCTCTCAGTGTGGCTGTCAAAATCAGTTTTTATTGGCCGCTCTGTTGCCGTCGAGCCGTTCTCTCATCTCTCTGTAACACTGTCTGTCTGCCTTTTCTTTTTTCCACTAAGAGTCGGCAGCCTGCTGTCAGTAGCGCTCAGTGGAAGGTCAGCGTGGTCGAAAACCGTCTGCCAAGGCTTCAGTCTAACAGCCCAAACCCCCGCTAGGAAACAGCCAGGAAGACACAAAGAGTGATTTGTCCGAGAGGCGCCGAGGGCTGACTCAACAGAAATGGCAGAATTGGTTCAAGGGAACAAGGAAGCAGCCCTTAGATGTACACTGAGAGGAAATTACCGGCAGTTTAACAGCTCGTAAACAACAAAACAACATCCAGTTCTTCTAAAAAGCACTCCCAAGTCATATCAATATCCATCTGTACATGACGGTGTCATGAAGGACAAAGTTTATTCATGCTCTGCTGAGCCTCTCTTGTCTTTTCTTTATTACATAACAGCTTGTTTCCCACATTGTCAAACAAGGCCTGGATTCAGAAAAAGTTAAAAGAGGAAAGAGAAAGCCTAACGTGAGATTGATTCGTAGCTTCAGGCGACACGGCTCAGGCTGAATGATTACTGTAAATACCAGCGTGTGTTCACAGCATGATGTGATGTTAGGAAGGCAGACAAGAGCAAAACAGAAAAAAAAGAGGAGGAAGGAGGTAGATGGCTGCCGTTGTGGTTTCCTACTCAACTTTTTAGTCTCCACTGAAGCCTGAAACATTACTGTCTCTGTCTGCAGAAGTCTAGACAAACCAACCATCACTTTAAAACACTAAATTACCCAACAAGCAGTTTGATTTTTTGTGTCTCTTTACAACAAAACTGCACAGCTAGACTTGAAGATGAGCGGCGCGGCAGGTGAAAGTCAAAAGTCTGCACAGAATTAGACAGCAGAAGCAAATGGCAAAGGAGATCACTCCAGGATTTTATGGCTAGAATCAAGATGTCGTGCTTGATAAGGCTTTAACCGGCTTAGCTTGGTCTCTGCGCTCGTACTTCTCAATCAAAAGGGATGTTCTCCCCAAGTGAAAGTAAGACCAGGTGATAAACCGTCTCTGCTGAGGTTGAGGAAGCAGCAGAGAGACCACCACTCTCAAATCTGCCAGTATTATCGAATCAGACGTCATTGTTGCAGGAGAAGCAGTTTTTTGGTGTGTCTGGGTGTGATGTTTATATGAGTGCAAGACATTAAAAAAGCGACAGATTCTACTCACCCTTTTGGGAGTCCCTCTGTTCTTGATCAGACAGGACTTCTCCAGATTCTGATATCCACCAATCACCTCAATCTCCTCCACCGTCGGGTACTTCTTCTTCGCCGGTTCGACCACAGCGGTGGTCGTCTGGTGCACTGGGGTCTTTACGGAGGTCGATCCTGCCGCTGTGGGTTGTACCACTGACCCCGTCACTCCTCCTCCTCCTCCGACAGGCTTCTTCGGGGTGATGGTGATGGTGGCGCCTCTCTTCACTTGGCCTCCAGATGCGCTCCTGATGGAGAAGAGCGTTGGCGATGGGCTGGGCGATGGAGAGATGCTGGGGGATTGGACAGGAGATGGAGAACTCGGAGAGGAGGCCGGGGTTGGTGTACATTCTGCAGGTTTCAGGGTATTAACCGGGGACTGGCTCCTGAGCAGTGACGGGTTGATGGTGATAGTTTGCTTATTCTGAGACGATGGAGAAGAAGCGTGCTGCGGAGACGCTTTGGGGTTCAGTCCTGGTGTTTCTTGATCTTTCTCCTGGGTTTTGAGATCGTCTTTTACCTGCTGCTTGAACGCTCTCTTGGGGCTTTGCTGCCCCTTCGTGTCCTTTAGGGGAGCGTTGGGTGAAGCCTTCAACACTTCCTGCTCCTTTAACTGAAACTGTTCTATCTGCCGCTGTATCGACTGAACCCCACAAATGTCGTCACCTTTGCCGTCCCCCTGCTGCGAGTTTGACATGAGCGGCTTCACTTTGACAAGGTGCACTGATGATGCGATTTCCACCGTCCTTTCTCTCACACACAAACCCGACCTTGAACCCACCTTTTCCAGGTTGTAGATCCGACTCATGGCTGCGAGGGAGTTGGGATGAGGCGGTGAAGGGGACAGAGATTTATCCAGAGGTGACGTAAACTCCTCAACCTCTTCCTCAGAGAGCTCTTCCTCTTCTTCTTCCTCTTCTTCTTCTTCTCTGCTCTCGTGTCGGCCTCTGTGGCGCCTCAGCTGCTCTTCTACATGTTTCAGGGGGTTGTCTTCATCGTCGGATATCTGGAAGCTATCAGCAGTAGCTTCGGAGGCAGCGTTCACTTCCTCTGCCCCGACAGCTTGTGAAGCAGGAAGTTGAGGGCAGGTTTTCAACACGCTGACTTCCCGTTTGACGTCAGCCGCGACTGTCTGCTCTGCTGCGTCTTCCTGCCCTCTCTCTGCTTCGACCTGCCTCCTCTGCACATGAGCTGCAGCTTCCCACTCTTTCTCTGTTTCGCTTCCCCTCTCTTCATACCTGTCCTCGGCCGCCTGAGCGTCATTTATCTCCGTGGCTTCACCTCCGTCCTGAGCTTCTCTCTGCCGCTTCCTCTCCAGCTCTCTCTGCCGGATCTTCTCTCGCAGCGACTCGATGCGACTCAACGGCTTCCCGATCCTCCAGCTGTCCCTCCTCTCAACCCCTCGGCCTTCTTCCCAGTCTGGCCCCTCACCGCTTTGACCTTTTTTTCTGTCCATCATTTCTTCTGCAACATAAAACACAGTCCTGGGGATCTGAATCTCAAGAGGGCCCGTAGACATCCCCATGGGTGCGATCCTTTTTGGGGATCTGGGGGTAATAGCATGACCGAGGCTCTCTGATCCAGCATCAGCTCTTGTTTGTACCTCCTGTGTGGTCTCTTTAGTCACTTCCTGAGCAGTCTTATAAGCCCTTTCTCCTCTCTCGTTGCTGTAAACAGTCGTGTCTCCTATTTTTTCTATTTTACTAATAAGCTCCTCTGTATGTTGGGACAGAACAGAGTGTGTCAGGTAAGGTCCTCGTGGTCCGGTACCGCTCCACTCTTTGTGTAGACTCTGACTACACTCTGTGAAAGCTGAATCATGTCTGTGGTGACTCGGACTGAGCGGGTCTTCAGATGCAGTGACGTCGTGACTAGATTCTGGAGGGATTTCGAATCCGTCCTCTCTTGGTAAATCGGTTTTGTTGCAACCTTGTGCCTCCATCAGGCCTCCAGCCTCTGATTCTTTATCAACGTTTGCCTCCTTTTCCAAACTTTTCTCACCTATCAGTCGCTTCATGTCTCTTTCAGCTCTTGCTTTTCCATCCTGTCTGATCAGGACTCTTCTGGCGAACGATATTCCCTCTGTGTTTTTAACCGATGCCACTGTGAAACCCTTGTCTCCGTCTGCATCGACTACCTTCTCCGCAGCCCTCTTATCAATGGGTTCGACTTCCCTAACTTCACTCTCAGTTTTAACACGTCTGTCTCTGTACTTTCCAAAACGATCTTTATCTAAAAGTCGTGCACACCCCATTTTGATCTTGTTTTCCTTCCCTAAACCTGCCACGTCTCCCCATGGTGCCACACTCCTGTCTGAATGAATCCTCTCACGCATTTTCCTCTCATAATATCCTTCGTCTTCTAACCCATTCTCCTTGGCGCAGATGACTCGATCGGAGAAGCTGAACGAGCGTTTCGGGACGCCTTTCAACAGCAAATCCTTCACGTCCGCCTTCCTCTCTTCTGATTGTTGGTCATCCTGATCTTCTGAGTATTTCCTCCTCCCCGGTTGCAGGAAATTATCAGAGCTTTTGGATCGAGACGGAGGCTTGGGGTGCTCTCCGAATTTGCTGAGCAGCTGGCTGACCCTCCCTCCTCTCTCCATAAACACATTATCATCCAAGCTGTCCTTCCTGTCGTCTTTATTGATAACTGTCGCCTGACCCCACGGTTTCTCCTTCTCCTTAACGGTCTCTTTCTCCCTCAGCCAGGACATGTCTGTCCTCAGCTCTCTGCCAACACTGTCCCTCCTTACATCCATGTTTCCCTTCACCTCTCCATCCTCTCTCACCTTCCCTCCTGTACTCTTCTCTTCAGGGCTCGCCGACGGCTTTATGATCAGCACCTCAGAGGCTCTGATCTCAGTGACGCTGCCTCCCCCGGCCAGGATCTCCCTCAGGTCCATCTTCATCCCTCTCTTCCCCTGGTTCTCCTCCTCAGGCCTCTCCCTGTCCACCTCCCTCCATCTCCCCCTCCTCTCATCGCTGCCTTTCCTGTCCTGCTCGATGATGATGATGTTGTCGGCTCGGATAGTCCGCAGACAGGGAGGAAATGAACCAGATGCTGGATGATCATCTTTGTCCTCGGTGTCTAATTTTACTTTGAGGAATTCCTGCTCCTTAGCTGACTCCTTCCATTGGATTTTGTCCTTCTCGCCTCCCTCCCTGTTGTTCTCTCTCCCTTGACTTCTGTCGATGTTCCTCTCTTTTTCCCGTGGTTCACTCAGATCCCTGAACCTCTCTATTTTCAGCTCTATATCTCGTCCTCTCCCCGACTCTCCATCTTGACCTTTAGGGCTCATTTTATCCTTCTCCCTCTCCTTAACTTCTGGCTCGTTCCCTACTTCGACATCCCTGCCCTTCCTCCATGCGCTCTGTGTGCGGATGAATGGATTTTCATGGACTGGAACGATGGTTTCCACAGACACCTGACTGGCCGGTTTGGGCTCTGCATCCAGCCACAGCGCCGGGTCGGGACTGAGCGACGGTTCGCTTCCCAGATTAACTGTTACCGAGCTGTCAGTGTCGCTCAGACCGTCGGAAGGAGATCTGACGTCCACCTGCAGCAGACAGGTATTACTCTCCTTCTCCCTGTCGCCCAAACTCTCCTGCTTCATCTTCCTGCGCTGGATGATCCCTCGCTTCCAGGCCGGCATGCTGGCGAACTTCTCCTCCTCTTCTTTTTCCCTCCTCTCTCGCTCCTCCTCCTCTCTCCTCTTCTTCTCCAGAAGGAGTTGCTTCCATTCTGGCAGAGAGGAGACAGACATAACAGAAGAGGGGCACGTCTTTGGACAAAATGGTTCCTCTTCAGAGCCTCTGGGAATCGTCTGCAAAGCAGAAAATGGAATAAATAAAATCAGATTCATCTTAAAATCATGTTAAATTGTTAAACAGACTTAATTTTTGCACATAATACACTTTTAAAAACTATTTTTTGCATTGTTTGATGACATAAACAGACATTTGTCAATATTATCCTGCAGACTAGTTTAATTGTGGTCAAAAAATATCATCCCAAAAGTCATTAAAATCTACTTGCACCACATTATGCAAAACCAATGTCTGCTTTAATTTGATATTTACGGTGGAAATAATAAATCACGCTCACCAGAAGTCCAGTTCATGCAGAAATAGCACCGTATCCACCTCCACTTTACATCTCCACTCGTGCGTAAAAACGCTCCAATCCACGACGCACAAAAATCTCTTTGGCCGGTAATTAACGGATGAACCACAAACGGAGAGTTTAGAGGGGAAAAAACACAGAAAACTACGACAAGACTTGCCGGTATATGAGAGCAGAGAGCAGGAAAACACCTCCGTCGTCGGGATGGTAGTAAATATTTCCAGCTTCAGAGCCGCAGCGCCGTAATCCGATAATTACATTCAATTCCGTCAGGAGAGTTTAGTGGCACACACCATATTGTGGGACCTAAGAAAAGGCGTTTAAAGCACAGAGCCGTCTGCCCGGCCAGCAACCCCCCTCCTGCAGGATAATTGGAGAAGATCTGGAGGAGGTGGAGGCTGGAAGAGGCTGGAGTTCATCAGCAGAGAGAGCTGGAGTTTACCTGAAGCACAAGAAGACTCTTCTTCTGGTTTTACTTCTCATCACTGCAAGGATTCTCAAAAATATTCACATCCCTTAGTCTGCTGAAGCATGCTGTAAAAATAATAAAAAACAATATATATATATATATATATATGTTTATTTTTGTACAATTTACTTCCATTCTCATAACTGGTTTGCTACATTTGACTGTCAAATTACACTCTTTATTTTAAAGATATTTAAATCGGCAAAACTGTTGTTATTTTGCAGATATTTGCCGTCATTTAACCCTCGTGTCGTCCTGAGGGTCAAATTGACCCATTTTAAAGTTTGAAAATGTGGAAAAAAAATATATACTTTCTCAGTGAAAACTTCATTTTCAACAATTTTGGGAAAATTTTGAACATTTTTTGGTGCAAAAAAAGAAATGCTAAAGAAAAAAGTTTCTTTAAAAACATTCAGAAAAATCCAGCGAATTTCGCTGGATTTTGGTTGATTTTTTCTGAATCTTCTTAAAGAAAATATTAGAAGTTTTACTGATATATGTGGAATCACTTTAGATATTTTTAGGATTTTTTGGAAGATTTTTATACATTTTTTTATTTTTTAAATTTTTATTTCTTGCCAAAGTTTTTTAGTTTTTTGTTTCTTTTTTTTTTAAATAAAACTTTTAAGGGAAACCTTTAATGAATTCTGGGAATTTTCTTTCTGAAGATTTTGCAAATTTTTACAAATGTGGGGAATTTTTTGCTGAATTTTTGGATTTTTTCAGACAAGGGAACATTTTTTTTTGTGCCTTGTTAATTTTTCATAATAATGAGGTACATCTAAAATCTATATATTTTTTTATAAATGGTTATTAGTTCTTTTACAACATTTAACTGTAAACTGCAAAAAAAATAGATATTTTACAGATATTTGCTGCTATTTCAAAGAAAATTTATGCATTTTAAAGGTCTGAAAAATGTCAGCCTAAATATATCTTGTTTCTGTTGCTTTACAATTTATTACTGGTAAAATTATAAAAAACAGAATAAATATTCATTGTGATGTTGACCGTAAAATAAGCAAGCAAACAAAAAAGGCCAAATTTGTAAATAATGTCAACATCAAAAATCTGTATTTTTACAAACGGTAATTCTTAATTTTATATTAGACAATAAAATGACACAATTCTTTAATGTACAGATTATAATTACACAGATTTTCCTTGTGTTGAAATCATAGAAAAAATATTAACGTGTTTACTGAAAAAATCTATCTATAGTCCATCTATCTATACTCTATGTATAATCTATCTATCTATCTATCTATCTATCTATCTATCTATCTATCTATCTATCTATCTATCTATCTATCTATCTATCGTTTTATACTATAGATTACCTCTGCGTCATTATAGATAATACCCCGTAAGAACACAGAAAAAACCTAATAACAAATAATTTACTTATTGACTGTAATCAAAAACAGACAGTAAAAAATGTCCAGATGAAAAATGTGTATTTTACAACCAGCAGTTTGTCCTTTTTCAGAGTGTGACTGCAGCTGTTTATTCCATCCTCGTCCATAATTAACAGATGAAGTTCAGAACCTCCCATTAATATCATGTTCTCAGCGTTTACCTGCGACATTTCAGCTGTTATTTAGACAAATATCAAGTGGTTCCTGAATCTCTGCTGCCTTGACAACTAATATTATTAAAAAAACAAAACACGGTGATATTAAAATGTCATGAATCTGCTTCTGCTCTTTAAAAAATACAAAAACAGACAAACAAACATGTCAGTATTTTACATTAATAACACACAGCTTTAAAAACACCGACAGCTCTCACTCACAATACGTATAAAACCAAACATTACAGTACTTTAGGTCAAGAATTAACTGCATTTTTTTGGAAAATAGTGGTTCTCCTCATAATAAACTAACTTGAAATATCAAGAAAGATGAACATAAATCAGACATGAAGTATCAACCCAGCGTGTTCAAGTCCCTCAGCTGCAGGAAACAACTGCAGAAATACATTCAGAGTAACAGAAATGAAACCTCAGTGTGACGAACAATCCTGAAATTAGTGTTCAGAGACATACAGTGTTGGCACATGGCTATAAAAATATCCCGTACCATAAACAAAAACTATTTAGTGGAGTAAAAAAGTAATATTTGGAGGATTTTATTACAAATTCTTTTGTATAAAATCAGTTTAGAACTAATTTTACCTCCTAAATTATTGATTTCTAAGAAATGTTGCAGCAATTTACTTAACCCTCATGTTGTCCTGCGGGTCAAATTGACCCGTTTTAAAGTCTGAAAATGTGGAGAAAAAAAATATATTTCCACAGTGAAACTTCTGATGTCCACATTTTCAACATTTTTGGGAAATTTTTGAACATCTTTTTGGTGGAAAATGCCCTTCAAGAAAACATTAGAAGTTTTACTGATACATATGTAATCACTTTAGATATTTTTAGGAATTTTCTGGAAGATTTTTACTCATTTTTACTCACTGAAGAATTTTCTTGCCAAATTTGGGGGATTTTTTTTTTTAAATAAAACTTTTAAGGGAACTTTTAAGGAATTATTGGAGTTTTCTTCCTGAAGGTTTTGCAAATTTTCAGAAATTTGGGGAAATTTTGCTGAATTTTTGGATTTTTTTCAGAGAAGGAAACTATATTTTTGGTGCCTATAAATGAGGACAACAGGAGGGTTAAAGTAGAGCCACTTTTGGAAACAGTTTGGTGTTTGGGATAAAAACATTTTGTAAATAAAACGCTCCTTTTTCTAAAACCACATTCAAAATGACACAAACAGCAGATATGAGCCTTTCGGAGGATCACAAAGACTCTCAGATTTAAATCACTTCTGCTGCTGCGGTGCTGCAAAGAGCTGCATCCTGCTGCTGACCTGCACACACAGGTAGGACAGATCGTCTCCGTCCAGGGAGTGTGCCAGGGCCAGGTAGGCCGACAGAGTCCCCGCCAGCAGCAGCCGGTCCAGGGATAAGGCCGGCAGCAGCCACAGCACCACACCCAGCTCCACACACACCGGGTGGCGGAGGTGAGACAGGAGGCGGCGGGCGGCAGGAGACTCCTCAGACAGAGGGTCTCCTAACCCGAGACACTCGTAGTACACCTGGAAGAGGACAGACAGATTATTTCACATGTTTTCAGAACCTGTAGCTAACTGTTGAATTAACCCTCGTGTCGTCCTGAGGGTCAAAACTGACCCGTTTTAAAGTTTGAAAATGTGGAAAAAAATGTATTTTCACAGTGAAACTTCTGATGTCCACATTTTCAACATTTTTGGGAAATTTTTGAAAATTTTTTGTTGGAAAAAAGAAATGTTAAAAAACAAGTTTAAGAACATTCACAAAAAAAAAATCAAACAAAATCCAGCGAAATTCACTGGATTTTGGTTGAAACAGACTGAAGACGGCCACAAAGGGGCACAAAATGACCACAAAAAGACCTAAATTTCCCACAATACAGACCAAAAAAGAAACATAATGAGCACAAAGACACACAAAATGGCAAAAAGTGACACAAAATGTCTCAGTGAGACAGACAATTATCATATAAAGACACAAAATTATGAAAGACACAAAATAACTACAAAAAGTTGCAAAATGACCACAGACACCCAAAATTATCACAAACAGACTGAAAATTGCAACAAAAATGCACAAAATGACTACAAATAGACCAAAAATGGCCACAAAACGGACTGAAAATGACCAAAAAAGACATAAAATGAGCAGGTCATGTGACACACACAATCCAAACTATTTCTGAATAAACTCATTTTATTATTGTTCAGCTAATTAGAAGGTGATTGTTATTAGATTGGGACAGTTTAGTTGACATTTTAGTGATATCCAGTCATTTTTATTAATAAGTGATTGTTTCCATAATAAATAATTATGGAATTTGTAAAGACGTGATCATAATGAACATAAAAACATTGGTTATGTTTTACTTTTAATAAAAATGTGTGCAAGATATATCCCATGGACTTCAGAAGTCCCTCAATTATATATTGACCTGCACACATTTATGCATCATAATGGGAGTTATGCTCCTTGTTTACAGGTGAGGCCAAGAACTTCTAAAAGTCTGTCCTACAGTCATGAACAGAACGTATGTGTCATGGCAATCTTAAGTTTCCAACGACTCCTATAACTCTGAATCTTTAGTGATGGAATCAGTGAAACTCATGCGTCTTTCTTATTTTGGTTCTCCTGTACATTTATTAAAGCTCTTCCTACCTGCTTGATGCCCAGCAGCTCTGGGTAGTCAAACATCATGAGGATGCTGCAGATGATGGCCCAGCAGAGGAAGTGCAGCGTGAAGCAGAGCAGAGGGAACCAGATGTTCCAGGGTGCATGATGGACCGACCACAGACAGGGGGCGCCGGTCACAGGCTGCCAGTAGCGCATTAAAATCTAAACAGGAGAGGGAATAACGATGTATTCTGACATATGTGGGGCGGTTTAATGAAGCAAAAAACATTTCAGGTGTGTGTTTGTGTACCTGGAGGGCCAGAGCGGTAGTGAAGCAGTACGCCGTCCTGTTCAGGGACCCAAAGACCGACTGGAGAACCTGTTTGACCGGAGACCAGGCCAGCAGACTGTGCTGTGTGGTGAAGAGAACCAGCAGACCCAGATCCACCAGCAGAGACGTGAGGACTGAACTGTCCTGCAGGGCCTCCGACCACGGAATGGAGTCTTTAGAGCGGGCAAATATTGTTATTTGACTTCTGTTGGGCTTTAATGGGGGTTTAAAGTTCACATATATGACAATTAAATAAAAATATATCAACAATCTGCCCAGTTTGGACGACAGTTGTGCATATATACTGGATTTATTAGCCACTATTATACTGTATGAACCCATAACAGAGCTCAATAAACCCGTATCAACACATTTTATTAACAGAGAAAACCTGATGTTCATAAGAGTTTAGCAGCAGGACAGCAGCAGTGCATCCAATGAGCCACTGAGAACACACAAGCAGTGTTCACAAGCACTCAAGCGTTAAAAATGCCACAGAAATATGATGAATAATCTTCTAACACAGGGGTTCAAACTCATTCTAGCTCAGGTTAGTTTCATATTCAGCTCAATTTCTTCTCCAGTGACCAGTAAAATCACAGCATAATAACCGATAAATAACCACAACTCGAAAATAAACTCAATTTCACCAACAGTATGCCTCAGTTTATCATTTACACATTACAACTTACAAAATAATACAAAAATAAGACACAAGATGACAAAAGTCAGACAAAAAAGACACAAAACAACAAAAACAAGACAAAAATATTACAAAAACAAGACAAGAAACAACAAAGACAAAATATTGCTATAAAAATATTATATAAAATTATAAAATTATTTTTTTATATATATATATATATAAAAAATTATATTTTATTTTTTATTTTTATTTTTTATATATATATATATATATATATAAAATAACAGAGTTTTTAAATGTACAAAATATGAATAATTCACAGTTTTGAATGTGTTGATATTACATTAAAATGAAATAAGACAGTTTTTTGGTTTGCTGCTGCACAAGGGGGAATCTGTTCAATATCAGCAGCACTTATTTATATCTCTTGTTCATTTTTATTTGAGGTCCCTACATTTTTGCACTACTCTCTGCTGCTGTAAAAATTTCCAAATGTGGGATTATATGCACAGTTTTGCACAAATAACCACATAAATGTGTGCTTTTTATGTTTCCCTTCCACTGGACATGCCATGTTGTGGTCACTGTGCATCTTTAATGTCTTTTTAAGGTCCTTTTGTGTCACATTAGAGATATTTTACATTTCTTTGGAGCTGTTCTATATCTAATCTAAAAAGACAAATGTGGAGAAACTGTTCTCAGAAAGCTGAATTTGCCCTGAGTTGAATTATTGTTGTTAAATGCAATGGAAGTAAAACATTCTAAAACCTGAAACTGACCAGAGAACGCAGACACACCTTAAAACAGTCATCGTGTAGTGAAAAAAAAAAAAAAATGTTGTCGCCCAACGTGGGGCTCGAACCCACGACCCTGAGATTAAGAGTCTCATGCTCTACCGACTGAGCTAGCCGGGCACTGACGCCTACTGGCCGAAGGGGATCATATCAATTGTGCCACTCATTCACTGCCAAAAGTTTACAAACTTTGATGGTGTGTACAATATTTTGGCAGTAAAGCACCTTGTAATGACTTCAAATGATTTTTAGGCATTAAATTATTTCTCTTCACGGAAAACAAGTATAATTGGTGTCCATTCAGTAGTGTTTCTAACTCCTCCGGGGCTGGCTAACCTCTGCTGGCCGCCTGCCCGCAACTCTTACGGCGGCTTACCTCGGCACAGCGTCGTCTCTCCGGTGATGTTGTGGTAAATGGCCCGAAACGACACGAACCGGATGAAGTCCGCACCGGAGATGAAGACGAACGCAAAGTTGAGCAGAGACGCGGTGCACAGAGCCCAGCCTCGGACGGAGCCTGACGCCATTTCAATCAGGGGTTATCTTCATTTGGCTCCCACAGTTCCGGGACGGAGGTTTGTGTCGGTACCGGAAGTAAACACACGGTGGCGCTGACAGCTGCAGCAAATACACATGCTTTTAATTGTGTTGAAATATCTATTATTATGTTGCTTTTGCAAATTGTCTTGATGCTGTTGTCGCTTTAAGAAACACGCTTGAAATTGTTGCTGAAATGTGATTTACAAACACACACCAACATGTTTAAAAAGTTCTCTTTTTGTCTAACTGAAATATAAATAAAGGCATATCTATCCATCCATCCATCTATCTATCTATCTATACTGTAGTGGACAGAAACAAAGCAAAGATCTTGTCATGGCTTTGAAAGCCATTAAATAACCTCTAGGACACAAAACTAACACATGGAGAGAACAACAATGGTTAAGACTGCTTGCAATGACTTTATTAAGATCAGAAATTGTGTAAAATGCTATAAATAAAGGCTGCTGGTCCTTAAGTGAGGTTAACTTCACCGCTGTAGCACTCTACGTGGTAGTTCTTGTTGAATGAAGCCACTCGAATGGACTCTGTTGACCCCTGAAACAGTCAGAAAGAACAGCACAAACATCACTTTATGGTCAAATTGGAGACATTTTTGTCTCATTTAGATCATTTTCTGTCTCATCTTGTTAAATTTGGTGTCTCTTTGGGTCATGTTGCATCTCTTTATAGTTATTTTAATTCCCTTTAGGTGATTCTGTGTCTCATTAAAGATACTGTGCATCTCTTTGTAGCTGTTCTATGTCTAATCTAATAAGACAAAGGGAGAGAAAGTGCTGTCAGAACGCTGAATTTGCTGTGAGACTCACTTCAGTGGGCAGTATGGGCTTCCTGCAGGCAGCACAGCGGGGCGCCTGGACCCTGAAACCAACAACAAGTCTCACTGAAAAGGTCACAGGAACTGAGGAGACTGTGGAAGTGACTCGTCTCAGAGAACCAGAGTCCCCTTTTTTCTCCTGCATGTGAGCTATAGAGCAGAGATGTCCAACATGCGGCCCGCGGCCCAAATCCAGCCCTCAAAGAGTAAAAATTCCACAGAAGACATTAACTGCAGATTGGAAATTAGCGAAACTATAGATTTAAAATCATTTCTAGACCATGATAAGATGTTTTCATCATAAAGTAAAATACTAGATTGTTTGTTTATTATTTTGTCGTTTTATGTCTCGTTTTGTTGTTTTTTGTCTGACTTTTGTCATTTGTTTCATGTTTTTGTCGTTTTGTTTCTCATTTTTGTCATTTTGCGTTTCCCTTTATTTGTTGCTTTTTGTCTCGCTTGTGTCATTTGTCCATATTTTTGGCACCTTGTCTCACATTTTTGTCATTTTGTGTCTCATTTTTGTAATATTTTGTCTTGTTTTTTTGTTTTTTGTCTTGTCGTTTGTTTCTCGTTTTTGTCATTTTGTTTCCTTTCTGTCTTGTTTGTGTTTTTTGTGTTGTTTTTGTCATTTTGATCATTGAATAAAATACTACATCGTTCAGTTCCAGATGACTAAATGTTGTGTTCCTTTGTCGACACTCTGTGATCTGGAAGTTGTAATGTGGAAATGATAAACTGAGGCTGAATGTTGATGAAACTGAATTTATTTTTCTTCAGAAATTTCAGATTGTTCAGGATGTTTTGCAAAAAGATAATTCCTTAAATGTGAACATTTTCAGAATGTAACTAAAACAAAGGAAACAGGAGTTGTGGTTATTTATAGGTTATTATGCTGTGATGTTACTGGAGATCAAACTGGGCTGAATGTGGAACCTGAACTAAAATGAGTCTGACCCTCCTGCTCTAGAGGGTTTGGTCCGTTGTTCTGTTCATCACCTGTGATAGTCGCTGACGCAGTAAATCCTGCAGTCTGAGTCCACAGCGAAGCTTTGACCCTCCAGGTTCTGTCTGCAGACGACGCAGCAGAAGCAGGACGGGTGGTACGATTTCCCACGAGCCTGCAGGACCTGAACATACCAAAATGAACTCTCAATATTCCCACATGTATGCACATTTATAAATGGACAAACACTCACCAGGTCTGTGACTAAATATCCACAGCTGTTACACACTTCTACACATGGATGGACTCCAGAGAACTGCAGGAAATAAGAAATTCATTCCTTCAAAATAATCATGTTTCTGTCACATTTTGACCCATTAAAAGATGACACACTCACCATAAAGTCCTCCTCACAGTAGATCTGGCCTGAAACGGTATAAAATGGGTTTCCACTCAGCTTTTTACCTGATATGAAACAGATTGTAGACATGCACAGATGCAAGATTACAGTGGTTTTAGGTTTTTTAACAAAATTCAAAGTGTTCTGCACAAACAACAAAAACACAAACAAGTAAAACAATAATTTTGTGTCTCTTTATGGTCAAATAGTAGATATTTTTGTCCCGTTCTGGTCATTTTTTTTTAATCTCTTTGTTGTTGTTTACATTTTGTGGCATATTTAGGTAATTTTACAACTTATTTTAGCAACTTCTGTGAGATCATTTTGTGTCACATTTGAGATATTTGCATCTCTTTGTAGGTGTTCTGTCTTATCTAATCCAAGACATTCCATAATAACAGTAGCTTTACTTGAACAATGTTATTCTTAATAAAATTTAAAGTGTTTTGTCCAAAAAAGCACGAATAAGCAAAGAATAAAAAACAAAGTGGTAAAAGCTCAGAATAAAACAGCAAAAACAGTAAAGTTACATGAGTTAAAAATCACTTTGCACATTTTTGTTTTAGGTGAACTCACTGCAGACGCTGCAGGTGAAGCATGCGTCGTGGAACAGCTGTCCCATCGCCCTGCAGGCCGTCCCTCCACCCACCACCGCTTTACTGCACCTGCTACAGCTTCCTGAAGGCCCGACATGCAGCCAGAGGTAGAAAAACAACAACGTAAAGCCTGACAACACATTCACACAGCCTGAGTCAGTGTCATCCTGCAGCAGAAAGCAGCGTCAGACGTTTAACATCCAGAGTTCTCACCAAACTGAAGGCTGCTGCTGGGACTGGGGTCCATCTCCTGCAGGATTCCTCCAGTTGTCTGGTCCGAGTGTCTGAGCATCTAATTTTATGTGGCGTGCAGACAGCTGTAAGAGGAGCTGCTCTCCAGTTTATGGACGCTACATTCAGACCCTCTGACTCCTCAGGCTGGGTGGCAACAGACGAAGACAACTGTGAAGTCTGAACTCCAGAGCAGAGTATTGATATTAAATCTGCTTCATAAAGAGTCATTTTTCCCTATAAATGGAAATAGAAATAAAAGTTAAACATCCAGTAAAAGTGTTTTTGGAAAAAGGTCAATGAAACATCAAAATTAAAGGTGTTTATTGTGCAGAAACATTACTTTCAGAGCATTATATGGCAATATTGTGTGTAATTATTGCTCTTTTCATAAAGTGCAGCTAATTTTAGATCATTTAAGTGCTGCTGCTTAACCCTATAAAACCCACTGTTGCAAAAATACAACTGTTTTATTTTGTAATTGTTATTTTCTGTTATTTATATATACATATATATGTATAAATATATATATATATATACACACACTTTTTTGTTTTTTTATTTACTCATTTTTCTCTATGTAATATATATTATATTTTATATATTTTTATATATATTCTACTAAAAAATAAGTTATAAATATTTTATAATTTTTGTTTTATTTTGTTATTTTTTGCTAAATTGTTTTTGTATATTTGGGTCCTATAATGTTTTAAGCTGAAATAATTTCTGTGCTGAGTCCCTTTGTTTGAAAATCTGTTACTTTCTGTTGCTTTTTGTGACTTTCAAAAGTTATTTATTGCCAATTTTTTCTGGTTCTGAAACTCTAATAAGAGAGTCCAGAATTTAGAATATATTTGAAAGTAAAATGAGAGATGAAATTTGTTATAGAAGTACAAAAAACAAACCACAGAAAACTTATATGGGCCGTGAAACTACGGGTTCCTGAACACCACGCAGATTGATAAAAAACTGATATCTGCTTTCAGATTATTCTCTTTTAAAATACAGACCTAAATAAAGCATTTGTGCTTTATTATGATCAGCAAGCTGCCTGTGCAGATCCAGAACATCAGACAGCAGCTCTAAAACCTTCAGTCTGATCATATTTCTGGTGTTGCTGCCTCCATGTGGCCTCTTCAGTCTTTTATCCTTTAAGTCTTTCACTAAACCAGACCTGAGAACGCTGAGTAATAACGCTGAACGCTTCAGAGTGTTTTTATTGAAAAATGTCATCCGTATTTAGTTTTTATTCTTGTTTAAATAAGACAATCAATTCAGCTTTTGGCCTTGACTATGGTATTTTTCTCTTTTTAGTGGTGTTACTTTAATTTAAATCTCATGTTACTACAGATGCTCTGTAAAATAATAATAGTAATAATATTAACATTAAAAATTATGATACTACTACTACTACTACTACTACTACTACTACTACTACTACTAATAATAATAATAATAATAATAATAAAATGCATAGTTATATCTCCTTAAAAAACTTTTAGTTTAGTTACTTGGATAAATTGCAAAAAAAAATAAATCTTAAAAAAATGTGAATCTGGTGGTGATGGTTCCAGAAAAAATGGCAAAATAATGAAATATTTAAAAACAGTGACAATGATGAAAATTATCTGTAAAATTATATAATTTATAATAATATTTTTATCTGATTTAAACACTGTAAAATTGTATAATGCCATGATCATGTATGGTAAAGGAATGAATGAGTATTTGTTAATTTTTTGGTATTTTTTAAAATAATTTTTTGACCTTTTTTTTTTTACATAACTTTTCTTTCAAACAACAACAATTATCTGTAAAGTAATTATGTTTTTTTTCCTGATTTAAATACTGCTTTAAAAAAGTATTTTATAGTCAAATGTTGTAAAATAAGAAACTACTGTTTATTTTTTTAAAGAAATAATATTTACATTATTTAGCTGTGGAAAATGTCCACAACAAAAACTGTGTTTTTACAAATGATAACTAATTCTTTTTCAGTGTAAAATCACACTATATTACTGTATTTAAATGAGCTAAAAATATCTATATCTTATAGATGCGTGCTGTTATTCTGACTGTTTTTACAGTTTTGAATGTTACAGTATTTTAACATGACACTTTTTTTTAAACAGATGCAGAAAGAAGTACAAATGATGAATGTTTGAACTTTTCAGTTCAATGTGACACATTAATGGTGTATCATGAGGCTCCAGACGCTGCTGATGGTCTCAATCAGCTCCTCTGCAGATGATTCGCAGACAGAAGCTTCCTCCATGAGTCCGTCTGCAGCACGTGTTCGAATCCTCGGATCTAAACTCAACAGCTGCTCCGTCCTCTACGCCCACGCTGCCGTCAGACCGGTTCAGCAGAAAACCCCAGGGTTGTTTGTATGTTTCAACCTATAGGAGAGAGCTGGGGGCTGAACTGCTCAGACAAAAACAGAAAAGTTCAGACAAATGGAACTTTTTACTCTTTTTATTCCTGTCTGTTGTTAAGTTTTGCCATTTCAGTTGGACTTTACAGGAGAAAATGATCAAACTGAGGCTAGTTTAGTCTTCATCTGTTTGTTCAAGGTGGATTTTTTTTAGTTAAAGAGGTTCAGAGATGAACATCTAAACCAGTGGTGTCAAACATGCGGCCCGTGGGCCAAAAGCGGCCCTCCAGAGGGTCCAATCCGGTCCTCAAAGTGGAAATAAATATACATTTTAAATAATTTCTAGACCATAAAAAGTTGTTTTCATCATAAAGTAAAATACTAGATTGTTCTTTTGCCGTTTTGCATCTCATTTTTGTAATATTTTGTCTTGTCTTTGTTGTTTTTTGTCAAATTTTTGTTATTGGTCTTCTATTTTTGTCATTTCGTTTCTGTTTTTGTAATTTTTTGTGTTCCTTTTGTCTCACTTGTGTTCTTTGTCCATTTTTTTTGTCTTGCTTTTGTTTCTTGCTTTTGTGATTTTTGGTCTCATTTGTGTATTTTTTGTGTCATTTTTTGTCGTTTGTCCATTTTTTGTCGATTTGTAACTTTTTTGTCTCTTTTTTGCCATTTTGTGTCTCATTTTCCTAATAATTTGTCTTGTTTTTGTTGTTTTTTGTCTGACTTTTGTCGTTACTCATGTTTTTGTCGTTTTGTGTTTTTTTTTGTCTCGCTTGTGTTTTTTGAACGTTTTTTTGTTGTTTTGTTTCAGGTTTTTGTCATTTTTGGTGTCATTTGTGTAATTTTTTGTCTCGTTTTTATTTGCCCATTTTTCTTCAGAAATTTCAGGTTGTTCATAATGTTTTGTAAAAAGATAATTCCTGAAATGTCAACATTGTCAGAATGAACTTTTTTTGCACTAAAACAAAGGAAATATTTGGAGTTGTGGTTATTTATAGGTTATTATGTTGTGGTTTTACTGGTCCCTGGAGATCAGATTGGGCTGAATGTGGAACCTGAACTCAGACTAGTTTGACACCACTGGTCTAAATCCTGTAAAAGTGGAACACCTCGGTGTGTTTATGGCCTCAGGTAGGTTTGAGCAGGAATGTTTCCACGTCATGAGACATGTGGAGGCAGGAGGAATCCTCTGAAACTCTTACTGTTCTTCACTGATCTGCTACCAGCCTCACACACGGTTAATCGCATTTTCATCATCATTTTAGTGTGAAAAAATGCAGCTGACCAGGACAAACCTGATTTCTGAATGTAAACAGATATTGCTTATTTTCCAGCTGTCACTTCAAGGACTTTAAATTCCCCTTAAATTCAGTTTAAACTCATTTAAACAGTTTAATTCCTGCAGTTTACCTCTATAACACAATCGTGTGTGTTCTTATTTCAAAATCCAGCGAATTTAGCTGGATTTTGGTTGATTTTTATGTGGATGTTGTTAAGGAAAATATTAGAAGTTGTACTGATATATATGGAATCACTTTAGATGTTTTTAGGATTTTTAAAAAGATTTTCACTCATTTTTTGAAAATATTTACAAGAATTTTCTTGCTAAGTTTGGGGGATTTTTAAAAAATAAATCTTTGAAGGAATTATTGGAATTTTCTTCCTGAACGTTTTGCAAATTTTCAGAAATTTGGGGAATTTTTTGCTGAATTTTTAGATTTTTTTCAGACGAGGAAACAATATTTTTGGGTGCCTGTAAATGAGGACAACAGGAGGGTTAGAGGCCCTTCCTCCCACAGTCTAATGCCTCCTCTGACTGTCTCCACTCCTCTTCTCTGCTTCGTTTTCGGCGCTTTTACGCAGCGTCGGTGCCAACAATCTTCGGCATGTTTGGCTGGATATAAATAGGGCACCCATTGTGCCACACATTGACGGGCAGCCACATAAGGACCGCCGCACGTAGCTCTGCACAGTTTTGGCTCAAAGGTACAGCGGCGGAGCCCGGATCCTGCCGTCAAGTCGGGACAGGTAACCGTATCCTTCTCCGGTCCACGCCCTCCGCCGGGCACAGGTAACGCCGAGCAGGAAGTGGCTGTCAGAGCCGTTTGCTGTCGGAACCTGGGTGAAAATGCAGCCGTGTGTCTGAGAACAGAAACAGCGAGTTCGATTTTTTGAAGTTTTAGCATCATTTCACGGAAGGAAAGTGTAATTTTTGTGGAGAACATGCGGCTCTGTGCGACCTGCGCGCTGCTTCTGCTGCTGGCAGCTTTGGACAATTCAGGTGAGAAAAATCAACTCTGACAGCAGGAAACGTATGTTTGGTTGTTGTTTGTTGGAGCTTTAGCGGGTTTTGTTTGTGGTTTTCAGTGGGATACGTGGTTCAAAATGTACAAAAAAACCCCTACGAAACGTATTAACCCTCATGTCGTCCTGCGGGTCAAATTGACCCGTTTTCAAGTTTGAAAATGTGGAAAAAAATATTTTCACAATGAAACTTCTGATGTCCACATTTTCAACATTTTTGGGAAATTTTTGAACATTTTTTGGTGGAAAAAAATGTTCAACCAAAATCCAGCAAAATTCGCTGGATTTTGGTTGATTTTTATGTGAATGTTCTTAAAGAAAATATTAGAAGTTTTACTGATAAATATGGAATCACTTTAGATATTTTTAGGATTTTTTTGGGAATATTTGTATTTATTTTTGGAAAATATTTACAATTTTTTAATTTTTTAAATTATTATTTCTTGCCAAATCTAGGGATTTTTTTTTTTTAAAGAAATAAAACTTTTAAGGGAAATTTTTAAGGAATTTTCTTCCTCAAGTTTTTGCAAATTTTCAGAAATTTGGGGAATCTTTTTGCTGAATTTTTGGATTTTTTTCAGACAAAGAAACAATATTTTTGGTGCCTGTAAATGAGGACAACAGGAGGGTTAAAATGTGGCTTCATTTGTTGCATTTGTTCCAGTTGGGTCAAACATAAAATGCAGCTGAGGACAGGAAATTAAAGATGAGCTCTGAATAAAGTGCAGGATAACGGAGGACGTTAAGGCAGCATTATGCATGATGGATGGAGCTGACAGATGGAGGCTGAAGCACATTTCCAGTGTGAGTGGAACAACTCTCAGCCTGACTTCTAGACCTCCATTTTCAAAAGGTTTATGAGGCATTTATGGAGCTTCCTGGAGGCTTGAATTCATCACGACTCCATTAATGATTGACCAGCAATCTGCTGCTCAACCATGAATCTGTTGGCTTTATCAGATTTCATGCTCAAACTGCTTTTGCTTTCTTCTTCCATTTATTTTAATTCACGTCTGGGGAGCGATCGGCAGCAGCTCTGCGGCTTTTAAAAGCAGCTTTTTGCAGAAACTGACACCAAAAAAAAGGTCTTTTGCATCCAAATATGAACCATGTTGTTTTTTTGTCTGATTGTTATCGTTTGTCTCATTTTTTTTGTTGTTTTTTTTTCTCGTTTTGTCATTTTTGGTCTTGTTTGGGTCACATTTGTGTCATTTTTTGTCTTGTTTTTGTCGTTTGTCCATTTTTTGTCCTTTTATCTCTTTTTTGTTTATTTTCGTATCATCCCCTCTGTTTACTGTCACATGAAGCCTACATTCTGTCCAACTGCTGCTTTGTTGCTTTCCAGTTCTTGCAGGTTCAGGTTCAGAATTCCTTCTGTCTTTTCATGTTTGGAACCTCCAACAAATCATGAGTGTTTTCATTCAAACCTGCAGGAGCTGCTTTTGTGATCGCAGACAGACGTTATGATTACTGCTCTGGGAGTGTCCTTTAGTTCACTGGAGGAAGGTTCCATGAGTGTGTTTTATGGTTCCACTTTTGATTTAAAGCTCAGATTGTGTGTCTGCCACTGGGTTTCTGAGCAATTCCAGCAAACTGTACAGCAGGGGTGTCCAACATGAGGCCCGTGGGCCAAAAGCGGTCCTCCAGAGGGTCCAATCCGGCCCTCAAAGTATAAAAATTTCAGAGAAGACATTTACTACACATTGTAAATTAGTAATTAGTAAAAAATTAGTAACTCTGTGACTCAGTGGGGCAGCTTTTTAAAGTTCATGTAAAGTGCTGCAGCCATAAAATGAGACAATCAATTATATGATGTATAAATAAAAGATTTAAACAGTAAGATGAGAAGATATGGCTGTGGAAAATGGGAAAATATGAAAAGCAAGTCAGTAATTATAATTGTAATATGAGCCATGATTTAAGTGGCATTTTTTACTTGTTTTTTCCACTGAAACTATCATGTGCATCCTCTTAAATTACAGATTACTGTCCTGAGGCGTTTTATTCCAGCATGATGATGCACCAAGCCACTAAGCTAAAGTCTTCTCCAACAGGTTTCATGAACATGATGGAGCACTTCCATCAGCAGCTTCGTCACGTCTGAATCCTGTAAAACATCTTAATAATGTTAGTGATTTAACAAACAGCTGACAAATCTTTGGAAATGTTGTGATGTCAACATGGAGCAGAATCTCAGAGGAACATTCCCAACATCTTGCATCAATATTCTTGAAAACAATAGAAGAAATGGCAAAAGTTGTCGTTCAATAGAGAATTATTATCCAAGTCTGCAGCTCCTCTCGCTTTTACATTGCATTACAGTGAGTTGTACAACTTTACCGATATTGTTTGTTTTTGCAGTAAGCATCTGTTTTCAGCAAAATAGCTCTAAAATTCCACTTTACCTTCTCTGTAGACTGAAACAGAAACTAGCTGGTGTAAATAGTGGACCGTTTATGAGCTTAAAAGCCAAATATTTCAATCTGGAGTTGGTACAGACTAAAAACAGAACTAAGAGAGAATAAATATTGGACTTACACTTTGCAGAAACACAACACAACTCAATATTGGGTTCACAACTTATTTCCATATTTAAAGCAGCACAGAACGGTTTCTCTTTTCCATATATTTTGAATTTTTACTATTTTATTTTTCAGTGGATGTGCTAATCTTTTGTTTAGTAGGAACTCCTATTACAGAAACATCCATCTTGCATGATCCATGACACCAACAACTGAGGCTGTTTGAGAGTAAAGGAAGCCAAATATCTGGAAGGTTTTCCTTTAAAAAAGAGCTCTGTAAGTGTATATAGTCTAGATGGGGCCCTCGACTTACATCGGAGTTCCGTTTCCACAATGTGACGTAAGTCGATTTCGAAGTCGGAACTCCGGTGAACATGTAAACAAAGCCGTTATGTGTGTCATGATATCAATCAGTTTACTTATTTTTACAACTACAGTAACCAAAACAGTCATTAGCTCACACTGAAACACAACTCGGTAGGAAAATACCTACAAAACTAAGTTTGACTTAGGCTTGGGAGCCATAATGAGGTTAGCGACTGTAGCATAATCCAATGTGGTGGCAAATGTAAACAAAGCCGTCTTATAGCGGCCTGACTACAGTATTCATCCGCTCCACTTACCAACTAGTTCCACTGAACCAGTTCTGACGTAATGGCAAAACGACATAAGTCGAGGACGTCGTAAACCGAGGACCTCCTGTATATAGCAAAATAAATTAATTTCTTGAATTTCCCTCGGGATTAATAAAGTATCTATCTATCAATCATGTAGAGGTACAATTCTTGAAAACATATTTTTTTCTAATATTGCTCTCACAGACATGACTGGACTAAAACCACCTGTAGCCCCACCAGGGACAAAAAACAAAACCAAAGCTGCAGACTCGCTCTACAGCTGCTGATGTGTGAAATGACAGAAAAAGCAGTAATACCAGTTTCATGTGGGGTTTGAAAAAGTTAAAGTTCATCAGTAACAGAAGCTGAATTCACCATGGGAGAGTCAGACATCACAGAAACTACACATGCTTTGTAGAACTGGTTCAGTTCCTCTTTACTCTCCAGGTGACTCATGATAAGAATCAAATGAATACGTTCTGGTCTGACACTGCGGTACACGGTGGTAGGTGTGTCTGGAACCGCAGGTGTCAACAGCAATCTGCTTGTGTCTTAAGTGTATCCATAGCTTTGAAGGTATTTGTTCATGATAATTGTATTAAATGGACAAATTTTGATCTGATGGTGGTACTTGAGGAAAAGATGCCAGATGGTTTAGGTCAGTTGTGGCCATGAGTTTGTGTGTTAGATTTTATGTTAATCCATCCAGTAGTTGTTGAGATATTTCAGTGTGGACCACAGTGTTGGAGCAACAGACTGACACAACTAGAGACATGTATTTGCTTATTTACTTAGCAACCGTATTTGCTCTGTTTCCTCAGAAATCCTGCAGACGACAGTGCAACCAGATAAAGGCTGGACTGTGATGCTTTCCACTAAGCTGGATCAGTGTCCGGTTTGTACAGTCAGCGGGGTGAACGACACCCAGACAACCTGCAAGGCTTCTCTCTCTCTGGTACCTGAAGAGGAAGTCAAACTGTTGTTTAACTGCTCCCAGCCTATTGGTCAGTCCTACACCGTGACGATCAACAGCTCCATTGGTGAGTATAGGGTTAGTAAATACAGGTCTGATCATTTGTGTGCTTGAGACTTTCATTAAGATGCTTCACAGTGTTCTGTCTGGTTTAAATGCAGAAAACTGGCCTCATCTGAAGTTTTTCAAGAACTAGATTCTTATTGAATGCCAGTGTCTGTATAGATTCGTAATCATCCAGGTCTTGATAACCCTAAGAGCTTCAGTGAAAGGTTAGATTTTGGTTCTTGAAGATGTTTCACCTTCATCCAAGAGGCTTCTTCAGCTCTGACTGACTGTTGTGGAGTCACTGAAATGTGTTGCCATCAAATCACTTGGCTAATAGTCCAACCCGCTTCAAGGTGTGAGTGGTTGTGAAACTGCAGAGATGACTCAGGAGGACAGCAGCTCTTCAGGACGAGACTCAGCATCCACCTACATCTGAAGGACAGTCTTTTGAGGGTAGAAATGTTCACATTCTGGACGGAGAAGACAGATGGCTTGAGAGTGAATTAAATGAAGCCATCCACGTTAAACTGGAACAGCCATCTCTAAACAGACCACTTATCAAGTTCTGATGATGCAGTGTTGAGATCTCACCAAAGAATATTTCACTATTAACACCTTGAGTCATCTCCAAGGAAGTTTCACAACCGTTCGACCCTCCTAGGTATGCAAGTTGTTGATGATCCATAGATCATATGATTTTAGGGGTGACAGTAGATGTTTGTGACCCCACACCAGTCAGTCTGAACTGAAGGAGCCCCTTAAATGAAAGATAAAATGTCTTCAAGAACCAAAAAGAGAAGTCCAGTTGCCCTCTCCTAGAGCTTTAAGGATCAGCCACCAAAAATTGCAATGTAGCAACACTATAGTTTGAGGTTAGCTAAAGCTGTTTTACTCAGTGTTGTGGAAAAAAACTGGAAAAACTGTAGAAGAAATAACAAAACCTGTGGATCAGCAGAGAATTTTTATTCGAATATGCAGCTCCTCTCGTCTTTACACAGCGCTGCAGTGAGTTTCAGCTCATCGATTAGTTGTCCAGCTTTACTGATGTTGTTTTTTTTCTGCAGCAGGGAGCTGTTTTCAGCAAAAAAGCTCTTAAATCCCACTTTACCTTCTCTGCAGATTGACACAGAAACTAGTTAGTGAAAATAGTGGAGCATTTATGAGATAAAGAACCAGATATTTCCGTCTGTAGTTGGTACGGACTAAAACCAGAACTAAAAGACAGTGAATGTTGGACTTATACTGTGCAGAAACACAACACAATTATATATTTTTTATTGCTTACTTCCACATTTAAAATGACACAAAAGATTTTCTCCTTCCTATTTATTTTTACAGTCAATATGCTAAGCTTCTGTTTTGTAGGAATTCCTATTACAAAATTATGCAACTCTTACCAAAGGGGAATGGAGTCTTTAAAAATGATTTACAAAAAATTCTGAGACTTGTGTGTCCTCTAAGGAAAAGGTTCCTCGGGGTGAATTAATTTAACTGTGTTCCACCCCAAATAAGGTAATGAACCCCTGTTGTTTTTGTTAGCTTGTTCCTGTAACCAAATTACTCTTTTTCTTTCCATCTGTGTCCAAAGTTGGTTCCTCATACCTAGTCAGTTATATCACATTACGGCATAATTAATAGCTGAGCGCCAATGTTTAACATTTTCAACCAATCTATGAATCTCCTTTTGCCTTTGATTTTATTTCAGAATGCACCAACGATTCCTGCAACCCATCAAGAGTAGCTCTACCATCCATCCTGACGGAGCTCAGCAGGACCTTCACTGTAGAGGTGAAGGCGTCTGAGAAGACGGTTGTGAGTCTGGACGTCCTCGGGGAGGGACTGATGGAGTCGTCACAACCGTGCACTGATGGAATTCAGTATTCTGTGGTCACATCTAAGACTGACAGCAAAAGCCAGACTCAGTATTGTGGAGGTGGTTCTGTAACTCGGTTAGATCTGTTTAATGAAGCTGCCGTGTCTCTGCCAGTTCTACCAAATGTTCAGGTGACGACGTTGTTTCAAGCCTCCGCTGCACCACTGAGTAAGAACAATGCCCTGAATATACACTCTTCTTTTCTAGCGAAGTAAAAATATTGATCTTAGCTGAAGCTGCACCAACTGTCCTTAAGTTCAAACTTAGTTGAGTTATAAAGTATTTACTGAGTGAATATTTTTCACCAAATTCAAAGAGGTTGCACTGCATAAGCTTGGTCTTAAACACAAATTAGTCAATAAAGACAACCAGGAAATATGTAACAAAAATTACAGTTGACTCAACCAATAATGAATAAATACATTTTAATGGTGCAGTCTTGTAACTACAACCTTTTTAGAGACTCTGCACACAAACCTAGTGTTAGATTTACTACCAGCTGGTGAATTCCAACCCTGCTTCAGTCTCACACTGCGTTTTATCCTCTTTAGAGGGCCGAACGATGGTCGTAACGGTTGATCCCAGCACGACGGTGGTCCTCAGCCGAGACGTGGAGGAACCAGAGTGTGAAGTTTGCACCGTTGAAGGCTCCACTCCCTCCTGCAGCGCCAAAGAAAAGCAGCTGACCAATGCTGAAAATTCACTGGAGTTCAGCTGCCTGAAACCTGAGGATGTGTTCAGTGTGAAGATGAAGAAGAAAATAGGTGAGAGGCTGCAGAGGCCACAAGACGAAAATAAACTCAGTGATTGGTCATTTTAGATGAACTGTATGTTTACTGATTACGTGTATTCATCAGTACATAAATTAATAATTACTTGTATGTATATTTATGTATTTGCAGATCGATATACACATACATAAATGAGCACATGCATTTTTCAGTAACTATAATATTTTTTTAATGTAAGCTATAACTTATAATTGTCATATTTAAATAGACACTTGAATGTATAATGGAATGAATCCAGGAATAAAACAATTATTTATTCATGCATTTCTATTATTTATGCTTATTTATTTCTAAATGTCTGCTTAGGAAATACAGATTGAAATGTAGTAATTCACAGTCTATTTCTTTGGGTTCTATAATACATTTTTTGTGTAGTTCTAAAATTGCTTATTTTTATGTATCTGTTTTTTTATTGAATAGCATCTGTTAATTAGAGTTAGTTATTTTCACATTTATTTCAGCTTTTACTTTTTAAAATCTCCTTTAAATAAGTAACTAGTTTTTCCTCTTCCACAGCCCTGATGCTGGAAGTCACATCTCTTTCTCTTTGCACGTCTAAGTGTTTATTCCTTTCTTTCCTCAGTGTGCACTGAGAGCTCCTGCTCTCCTGCTGCAGCAGAAGTTGATCCTGAGCTATTGAAAGACTTCAAAAGATCTCTAACGTGGGACATTCGTGTCCCAGAGAAGACTGTGTTAATGTTGGACTTTCCTGCTGGTGGACTGAAGCATACTTCTGCAGCAGAGAACTGCCAGGACGGCTATCGGTACTCTGTGAGTACAACTAAAAATGATGGAAAAATCAAAGCTAACAGCTACTGCAGAGGCGGCGCCGTGTCTCATCTGGATCTGCTCGGAACGACGACGGTGACTGCTGAGGTACCCAAAGGAGGAGAGCTGAACCGAACTGTATTAAATGTCAAAGCAGCACCAAGAGGTGAGCTTCTGTTAACGCACAGTCCATAGAACCATAGATATTTATCTAACAAGGACTTTTTCAACAGTATGCTAAAAACATAGCCCTAAAAATGATTGGTGCCTCTTTTACAAAGATTCCTCAATGTTAATGTTACCAACCTGCCTGTCCTGTCTTTTTGTTCTACCTACCTGCCTACCTACCTACCTACCTACCTACCTACCTACTGAGCTACTTACCTACCTACCGAACTGCTTACCTACCTACCTACTTACTGAACTACTTACCTACTTACTGAACTACCTATCTACCTACCTACCTACCTACCTACCTACCTACCTACCTACCTACCTACCTACCGAACTACCCACCTACCTACCTACCTACCTACCTACCTACTGAGCTACTTACCTACCTACCGAACTGCTTACCTACCTACCTACTTACTGAACTACCTACCTACTTACTGAACTACCTACCTACTTACTGAACTACCTACCTACTTACTGAACTACCTATCTACCTACCTACCTACCTACGTACCTACCTAATGAACTACCTACCGAACTATCTACCTATCGAACTACCTACCTACCTACTGAACTACCTACCGAACTACCTACCTATCGAACTACCTACCTACCTACCTACTGAACTACCTACCGAGCTACCTACCTATCGAACTACCTACCTACCTACCTACTGAACTACCTACCGAGCTACCTACCTATCGAACTACCTACCTACCTACCTACCGAACTACCTACCTATCGAACTACCTACCTACCTACCTACTGAACTACCTACCTACTGAACTACCTACCGAACTATCGAACTACCTACCTACCAAACTATCTACCAAACTACCAACTACCGATTGTATAACGTGTTAGCATACTAATATTGTGTAAAGCACTGCTGGTGGTGGCAGAAATGTCTTTAGTGTTACCGATATATTTGATCATAAACAACATTTTTTAGCAAGTGTGCAACAGATTTGGCACTCATGTATGTTTTATATTGTTGTACTGTATAGTATTTTTAAAAATCCATAATGTTTTGACTTATTTTTAACATAAACATATGTTGTCTCAGCTCATTGGCTGCATCAGTGTCTCACTATCTTACACATCTTCCTGTTCAGGTGCCAGAATGATGTCGGTGACCCCTGACCCCGACACCATCATCATCATCCGCAGGGTCGGGGAGGATCCGGACTGCAGCGTTTGTGTGGACGACCCGCCGAACCAGAAATGTAACCCGCGGTATCTAGGACTCACTGATCCTCGCAACACCTCGGTGGAGTTCACCTGCCCTCAACCTCAGGACGTCTTCAATGTGGAGATCAACAGAGAAATCGGTATGAAGACATGAACTATTGCTCCTCAACACCGTGTGCTGGCTGTAAAAATGTTCTCCTAAAGAGCTCCTAAGCCCCATTGAATGACCTGTCTATGTTTCAGTGCAATTCTGAGGACTTTGATGCATTTGATGTATACAACACAAATGCCAACGATAGTTAAAGGTTTAATTCAGATTTTTAATGCAAAAATAACTTATTTTTAAGTCTGTAATGAATTGTTTTAAATGTAGTTCATCTGAGAATGACTGTACAGTGGAATGAATCAAAGCTAGAAAGATTTAACTGAACAACATTTACTCAAAAAGTAAACCAACAAGTAATACAAGGAGGAATCGGATAAAAACCAACAAGGCAAGTCAAAACCAAACTATACCAAAGTACTATATGAAGGAACCATCTTGGTATCAAGTTCATTGTATGTTTTAGTCAAAAATCTGTCATATCTGCAGGTTAAATAGATTTTTTACCAGTCCTAATCCCTGTTACAACAAAAAGAAACATATCATGTGCTTGACTATTTAATCATTTTCATTTTAATCAAATAACATAAAATTTGAGACACATTTGTTCCTATTTCACTGATATAATACTGATACCCAGACAGACTGACTAGATAACTACTTACAACTACTTATTTCCTGATAACAGCCTGCTGATAAATTCCTATTTGAGTTGTGAAAACTCAGTCACCTTCTCTTTTATGTTCTTTTGTCTCCAGACTGCACAGAGACCTCCTGTTCTGGAAACATTGTCCAGCCGGAGTCCTCGCTGTTCCCGGACTTTAACCGGACCTTCACCTGGGACCTGAAAGTCGTCTCCACTCGGGCTTTCCAGCTGGACTTCCCAGAACCGGGAATGCGACAGATTCCCAACGAGGAGACCTGTCTGGATGCACACACCTACTCTCTTGTTATTTACCTGCGCACCGGACCGGCGGAGATCGGTACCTTTTGCAAAGGAGGAACAGTGACAACCATCATGGCTCGCTACAAGGGAAGAGTGTTGCTGCAGGTCCCTGGAGAAGCAAAGCTGGATCCTGTAGACTTCAAACTCCATGTTGGACCTGAGACGAACAGTAAGTCAGTCAGTTTTTTAGAATATCTTCCAGTGAAACGGCAATATATCAGACGTCACTTTGGAGCAAGACATCTGGTAGGACACAAATCAAAAGAGAAACATGAGTAAGAGCATTAAACTGTCATGGAAAAAACATTAGACCACCCTTGTTTTCTTCAATTTCTTGTCCATTTTAATGCCTGGTACAACTAAAGGTACATTAGCGCTTTCTGTCCAGGGTGAGTAGTCGATACTCATCATGATGTGGCTTCCATAATAAGAACATCACTATGGACATGTTAGTGAAATTTGATTTTCACCACAGGGCTCTTTGTAGAGATGTAGATGACTCTATTTGTTTTTAACCACAGTGTTCTCTTCCTGTTTTTCCTCAGAGTTGGCCATAGTGAAAGTCAACTTACCACGAGGCGTTTCGGACACAGACTTCATCACAGCCAACTACCCCGGAGATTTCCCCGATACGCAGCAGATGCAGTGGGACTTCACGGTGCCTGGCATGCACAACTACTCCGTGAACTTCCTCAACCACGCCGCCCCTGAATGCCTCAACGGTGAAGTGGTGGTGGAGTACCAGAAAAAGGACAAGAAGGCGACCAAGGCAACTCTGACGGATCCTCAGCCGAAGCACCAACAGGGAAACTTCAACATGGTCCTAAAGAACTGCGAAACCAATCGGACGCTGGAAGGACTCAACCTGAAATACAGAGTGTCTGTGATGAGGAGCGGACATCCAGGTACAGCATGAAGACATGATAATTTCAATTGGTAATCTTATTTAAAGTGACAGTGCAACAGATTAGCAGACAGACGGTCGGGTTTAAGAAATATCCAGACGTGAAAATGAGATGCAAAACGTCAAAAAAAATGAGACAAACGACACAAAATAAAATGAGACAAAAATTAGACAAACAATGCAACAAAAAAATTGATAAATGACAAAAACGAGACAAAAAAAACCCCACAATCGGCACGCAAAACGAATAAAGCAGAACACAAAAGGGCAAAAATAAGACAAAAAACACAAGTGAGACAAAAAGGAAACACAAAATGACAAAAACATGAGACGAACGATGAAAGTCAGACAAAAAACAACAAAAACAAGCAAAATATTACAAAAATGAGACACAAAACGACAAAAGAACAATGAACAATCTAGTATTTTACTTTATGATCAAAACAACTTGTCATGGTCTAGAAATTATTTTAAATTCATAGTTTTACTAATTTATAATCTGCAGTTAATGTCTTCTCTGGAATTTTTACACTTTACAAAGTCGTCCCACTGACAGAATACTTCAGTTTTAATCAGAGTAGGTGAAATTATTTTAATTACAAGCATATATTACTCTGGTCTGCTGTTATTTTTCCATCTGACAGTCTTTTATCATACACATGTATTTGTAAAAACAGTCTGCTTCATGTGTATTTGATAAATCATTGTTCTCCAGAATAAATCTACAGCAGAAAATCTGGCTTCTATAATCCCAAACTACAGGTTTTGCTGTTAAAATGACAATTCAGAAATCCCTGATGGTCAATTTTCCATGAAAACATACCCTTGTTTTCCTGATTAAATTCAAACAGGCTAATTTGGGTTTTTATTGATGCATATAACTAAAAATTAGATAGATTTTGTGAGTATCTCAGCCACAGTTTCTGCCTCTCATGTCTCACTTCGATTTTCTGAACAATAAATGATTTTTTTTAAACACCCAGAAAACTTACAGCTGTTTTGATGTCCCAGAATCCAGTTGGAGAAAAACATATTCTCTGTCTTGATATTTTGAGCCCATTTCCCAACTTTAGCCACAGTATCCAAATGCAAACCAAGACTGAATTAGGAAGAAATAAAATATATTCTGGCTCCAGTTATACAGTGTGAAGCACAACACAAACAATTTTAGTTTTATTAGTGCTTATTAATGTCACTTTTTTATATTTAATGTGTTTTTTGTTTTTTTTTTTTTACAAAAAGAACACAACTGTTGTCATTTTCTGGTCACAGTTTGAGAAAAGAGTTAAATATCTCTACTTTTAATGTATTTTTCCATATAAAGCGATAAGAAAAGTCTGAGGAGTCTAAACTCACCTTGTAAAAAGTTTAAATTTTGATCTTTTAGATAAAATTTGACACAGACCAGAGTTTTTTTTCAGCACTTGATATCTGTTTGCAAACTACACTTACATGATACTGTTGGTATCACATGTAGAAATTAAACAAAAGGGAATTTTGCAGTTTTAATTCACAATATGTATGATATAACACCATCACAGTTAATTCTGAGATCAAAATTTCCTCCTGATCACTGAAATATTTTGTCTGTCGTGTTTCCTGGTTAGTTCTGTGTACGGTGGATCTCACCAAACACAGAGGAGTTTCCGTGCAGATTGAGAAGGTTGGTTCAGACCCGTACTGTGAGATCAGCACTAATTCAAAGGTTTCAGAGAAGATAAATGTAGCTGCAGGCACCACAGCCGATCTGTCCTTCCTCGACTGTCCAAAAGAGGATGTCCGCCTGACTGCCAGCAAACTTATTTGTAAGATATTTGTTTTATTTTGCATATTTTTTGTGAAAACAAATGTATCATTTCATGTCACCAAAAAGTGTGAAAAAGTGGATAATTTCTTGTTATTCTTCATCTCATTTTGTCCTTTTAAATACCAGGGTGTCAAGATTGGGCGTGTTCTGCTTCTAAACTCACCGTTCCCAAACTGGATTCCTGTCTGCCGCTGCTGCTGCACAGCTTCACCTGGCACCTCTACATCCCTCAGGACAGAACGCTGGACCTGGTGTCGCCCACCGGGAGCCTCAAACGGTCCCTGCCGGGCCAGGAGTGCAACCACTCCGTCTTACTGCATGTGGCCGAAGGCGACGGCTCTTCTCTGGGAGATTTCTGCTTTAATGGTGACATCCAGAAGGTTCAGGTTCACGCCAACGTCTCCGTCACGGCTACAGTCAAAGACTTCAACATCACCAGGGGGCCTTTTCTCAGCGTCAACGTCAGTCAGGAGATCCCAGGTAAAACATGAACGTCCTGTTGGTTGCTTTTTTTTTTTTTTTTTTTTTTTTTTTTTTTTAAGAAATTATCTTCTTTAACTGCTTATTATTTTCCCAGGCAATGGATTAAATGCATTTTCAAGAATTACTAAATAGTGTCTCAAATTGGCATCTTCAAATTTGGAATTTTTTCTAACTACAAAAACTCAGAAATATTCAGTTTTCCGTCATATATGTCATTGAAAAGCATCAAATCTTAACAAACAAAAAGGTTCAAACTGAATTTTTTGGAATGACAAATGACAGAAATGACACAACAAGAAAAGCCCTCAGAGAGCGCAGTACTCCTCTAAGGCTGCTTAGTTGTATCATTTCTGACGGATAAGTCCCGAAAAGTCCGCAGTGCTAGATTTGTAGCAGGATCACAATCATGTGATCGTCAGCAGGCAGCTAACGTAGCGTTCACTTGTTGTCATGGTTACAGTGACGCCATGCCGCTATCTCGCAATGATACAGAAATCTTTAACAGATCTGTGAATCCAGACTATAAGCTGCATCACTGCCAAAATCTAATCAATTGGTCTTTGTGTCATTTCTGAAGTTCCCTGAAAATTTCATTTAAATCTGTTAGTCCGTTTTTGAGTAATGTTGTGCACAGACAGACAGACAGACAGACAGACAGACAGACAGACAGACAGACAGACAGACAGACAGACAGACAGACAGACAGACAGACAGACAGACAGACAGACAGACAGACAGACAGACAGACAGACAGACAGACAGACAGACAGACAGACAGACAGACAGCGATCATCACATAACTCTGCTGTTCCTTGGCCGAGTAAAAATATGAATTTTAGAGGAAAGATAACTGGAGGTTGTATAGAGAAACAACAGGATTGTTCAACTGGACTTGGTTCTCGAAGACATCTCATCTTGGATGAGATGTGGAACGTCTTCAGGAACCTACAAGAGAAGTCTCTTGTAGGTTGACGTTGGATGACATTGGATGATGATATTGTGGTCACTTCTGACAAAAGCAATGAGCAATAGTTTGTCACTTTTACTTTTTACTTTTTACAGATTGTTTTGCTGTTCAATGAGTTTGCAATACATCCATTTGTATTGCTTTTAAGTCAGTTGTTCTGTGACTGTCATCTCCTGCACTTCACCAGCAACCGAATGCAACAAGTTTAGACTTGTTTTCTGGCTGTTTGTAGAGCTGTAGTCATTCTAGGTAACATTGGAAATCAGGAAGAGGAAAAATACAGTCAATGAGACAAATGAGGACAGTGGATGACTGTTAAACTAAAAAAATCATCTAGTGTGATGATATTCAAAACTGTAAGAGCAAGAGCTGGAATGATAAGGGAGTTATTTGATTTGTTCATCAATTAAAAGTTAATAACTTTATTATGCCACTATTTGTTATATTTTTTTCTAAACAATTAATGGATTTAGCATCCAAAAATATGAATATTTGCTTGTTTTTTGTAGTCATCTTTGATCGTAAATTGAGCACTTTTGGTTTGGTTGACCAAATTTTGGAAAATCGCTTTGGTCTGCAGGACATTACATTTGAATGAGATGATTAATCACTCAAGAAACTAATGAGCAAATTAACCAGTAGTGAGAATAAACTGCTGTCACTATACCTTTAAATTCCACATGGGGGCGCTGTTGTACCACACATGCTTTCTAATTCCTACATCTGACATTCAGCATTGTTTCCAACCTTTTCAGAGACCATTATTTACAGAGTCAGCCCCAAGGTGGCGTCTCCCACCCTGCTGGCCACCCCCGGCTGGCCTGGGGGCATGAAGCCCTCCACCACCGTGTCCTGGATCGTCACCCTGCCCAGCCAGTACCAAGCCCACCTGCAGTTCGTCAACGTCACTCGGCCCAAGTGCAAAGACAGACACGCGTACATGAAGGTGAGGACGCTGGATTCAGTGGAGGAGATGATGAGCCGGCGGGAGGACGAGGAGGCCGAGGACAAGTTGTTAGTGCTGCAGAGCTTCTACCTCAACATGTCCAACTGCATCCCAGAGGAGAGGCAGTTTAGTGTACTGACCAAAATCACTCTGGAGAAGAAGACCAGTAAGCAAACCTCACTTTAGGTCGTTTACATACTGTGTTCCTAGACTATGATTGAACAGTTTGATTCGTTTCTCCACAGATCTCTTGGCCATCGTCCTAGGGATTGCCGGAGCTGTTGTGCTCGCGCTCGCAGTGCTGGGTGTTGTATGTTGTGTCACAAAGTGAGTAGTAGCAACAAAAACTCTCAACACTTTCCACATTGGAGGTTCCTGTAGTGAGACCAGATGGTATTAGTTATTCAAACTTAGCCTGACACTGAAGAGGTTTGCTGAGTGGAGCAAACTCTGTGCCGAATCTGTTTAATTAGATTTGTTACTCCGCCAAGGAACGCGGCGGACTTATGTGACGATCAGCGTTGGTTTGTCTGTCCATCTGTCTGTCTGTTAGCAATATTACTCAAAAAAACTAACAGATTTGGATGAAATTTTCAGGGAAAGTCAGAAGTGACACAAGGGCCACAAGAATGTCCTCGAGCACCTAAGAGTAGTCTTGTAGGTTCTTGAAGACGTTCTACCTCACATCCAAGATGAGATGTCTTCGCGAACCAAGTCCAGTTGAACAATCCTGTTGTTTCTCTATACAACCTCCAGTTTTCTTTCCTCTAAAATTCATATTTTTACTCAGCCAAAGAACAGCGGAGTTGTGACGATTGCTGTTGGTCTGTCTGTCTGTCTCTCTGTTAGCAGCATTACTCAAAAACGGATTGACAGGTTTACATGAAATTTCCAGGGAAGGTCGGAAATGACACAAGGACTACCTCATTGGATTTTGGCAGTGATAAGCTTATAGTCTGGATCCATGGACTTGTTAAGCGTTTCCCATTGCAGCCGGCACAGCATCACTGTAACTATGACAAGTGAACGCTACGTTCTGCCTGCTGACGATCACATGATAGAAATCCTACTACAAATTCACCATTGCGAACTTTTTTTTTTTTTTTTTAAGTTATTTTTTTGGCCTTTTTTCAGCTTTATTTTCATAGGTGCAGTGAGAGAGAGACAGGAAACAGGGGAGAAGAGTTGGGGGAAGACATGCAGCAAAGGGCCGCAAGTGGGAATCGAACCCGGGCCGCTGCGTTGAGGACCAACCTCTGTACATGGATTGCCCGCTTAACGCGTTGAGCTATACGGGCGCCCACCATTGTGGACTTTAAAAAAAAAAAAAAAAAAGTTATTTCTTTGGTCTTTTGTTGGCATTGCTAGATAGGTTAGTCGAGAAGCAGACAGGAGTGTAAGGAGAATACCTGCAGCAAAGGGCCATGAGCTGGAATTGAACCCATGCTGCTGCGCTGGGGACTATATCCCCTGTTCATGGGCTACCCACTCAACCAGTTGAGCTACCTGGGCACCCAACTGTGGCAGACTTACTGGGACTTATGTACCGTTGGAAATGATACAAGAAACGATTAAATTATGGGGATGTTTCCGAGTCCCATCAATTCCCGCCGCCCGCTACATATTTAGGTCACACAGTGTAGCAAACCCCAACCAGACGATGGACAACTTTATCATTCAACTTTCATCTGTCCTCCTAATTCTTAGGAGTTTGACGAATATGGGCCACGGTTTCTGTTCAGGTTGGATTGCAACAACATTTTGACAGCAGCTGGTTCATTATTTGTCTATATTCTATAAGACAGCTCTAACTGGATGCCTCTTGTTGACTCGTTGTGGTCTGTCTTCATCTTTTCAAACAGGAAAAAGAAAAAACAAAAGATGAACAAAGAGTCGTCCATCTACATCGGGAAAGGGAACATCTTCCGGCCGGGCGACAGGCACTTCAGCAAAACCCGATCTGACAACGAGTCACACGTCTACGACTCCATAGATGAGACAATGGTGTACGGTCACCTGCTGGGCGACTCCTATCAAACCTTCACCGGCCCTGTTGACGGATTGTTGCCTACAGTCAAAGAACCGGACCCAGAACCCGAGATGGACCAGTACAATACTTTCCTGAAGCCCTCTGAGACTTTTATCCCGTCCCGCCCGCGCACTCCCATCGACCGGCAGGACAGCCTCGGCTTCCAGGACAGCAGGATGGTCGACAACGAACTGTACACGTTCAAGAGCACGGGCGAGATAAACACAATCCGGCTGTCTGGGGTTGATTTGGAGCCACAGCCGCCGATAACGGAGGAGTCTTTGTAGAGGGTTCAGACTGTATCTGTGGGATGGACTAAAGTTACTGAATCCTTGTTACAACACTGAGTATCTGTCGACAGTACTGATGACAACATCTGTGCCTCCAACATGCTCAATCTGAGTTCAGTTACTTTTTAAATGTGGTGCATCTTTGCAGAAACTCAAGTTTTAAGAGTGACAGTGCTGATGCTTGTCTTTAAAGGAATAGTTTAGAGAACATTTGCTGTCTTCAAGAGTGGGAGAAGATTGATGCTGTTTTTTTAAACATGCAACTACAGCAAGCAACTAGTTGGTTTAGCTGACCATAAAAACCAACCCACCAGTAACTCTAAAGCACTGTTTAACCTGTTCAATGTGATTAGTAACGGTTTAAGTGACTTTGTAGAGACACTCCAAGAAGTAACAGCTCTTTTCCAAAAAATAGTCCAACACTTGTCATTTTTACTTGTTGCTTTCTTATTATTTAACTCTTTGATACACAAAATGGGTAAAAAGTGACCCATATTCAATGGAAAATGGGTATGTCTTGACCCATGTTGTGCATTAAAGGGTTAAACAAGTGAGATATACCATGCTAATTTGTGAGCAGAGGTGCTGGTTGTTGGATTTTAGCTCGCTTTCCGCCCCCATTTTCATTCTTTGTGTCATGCTAAGCTAAGCAAATTTAGCGTGTATAAACTTGAAAGTGGCATCGATCTACTAGTCTTACTCCAAGAAAGGAAGCAACAAAAACAAACTATTTCTTTAACATTTGATTTACTTGGTTTTAATAAGACTTTGCCAGTGTGGCATAGATTCATGAATAGAAATGGAAAACATGAAAGTGCACTGTCCAGTGTCATTTTAAAAATGTTTTTATAACTTTTGCTAGTCTTTTTTAAGATTTTTTTTTCTTTACCTGTAAATATAATTTAGTTTTTTTTTCTTTTTGCAATAAATTTGAGGAAGTGGTTTGGAGGGGAAACAGTTTGCTCCTTGAGGTAATGGCTGTCATCGTACACTTAAAGCTGTGACATTTAATTTTCCCTCATGTGCTTAAACACTAACCTTTCTGCCTTCTGGGCGGTGAAAACAATTTAAACCACAGGAACGCCGGCCATGAAAAACAGCGTGAACGAGGGTGTGGAAGAAGTGCAGACTTCAGAGAAGCAGCCAGTGTTTACCATGGAGAAGTGTGCTGGAAACAACAGATGCACAGGCCAGGTTTACACAGTTGCATCGCATTTTCTGAAGCTACAGGCATCAGATTTTTAATAAAGTCTGCATTTATTTACTACACTGGGGAACAGTGTTCAACGGTTTGGGAAATACATTGATTTAATATCTTGCTGACAGTTAAAGATTGATACTTATCTTTGTTTTTACTTAAGAAACACCAATACGGAAATGTAAAAATATTCCTACATGACAAATCCTATTCAAGTGAACACAACAAAATGTTAAGTATTCAAGTAGATGTGCAGGTTCAGTCCCTCTGGCTGGTATATTATTATATCTGCCATCATACTATTATTAACAGTTAAATCAATCAATCTTTATTGGTCATTGCACATTTTCATATACAACGAAATTTCATTTGAAGCAGGTGGAGTCAGTTTGAACTACTTTATATACAGTTTTATATACAGACAGATAAATCTAAGGGGTTGACAGATGAATATTGAGAGAGGAAAGAAGAAAAAACAGAACCAGATGTTCTGGTACTGTCTGTTTTTAGTTTTGGAACTTTTTTCTCAAATTTTTTTAATACCTCAAAGGCCAAAATGTTTGGAAACCATTGACTTAATATCTAAAAATGTGTTGTATTTTCAAAGCATTTTATATTGTCCATTGTGTACATCTTTGCTCTTCAGAATAACTAAAGTTGTTCAATAAATGCAGTGGAGTAAAAAGTTCTACATTCCACTCTAGTAGAAGTATAAAATAGCTTTAAATGGAAATACTTAAGTAAGTGGCAAGTACTTAAAATCTGTATTTAAGTACACTATTTGAGTAAATGTACCCTGTATAGTAACATCTGAATGGTAAAAATGAAGCTACTGTTAGCAGCCAGTTAGCTTAGCTTAGTTTAGCATAAAGACTGGCAATCAGGAAAACGGCTACCTTGGCTCTATCCTCTATCCTCCTCTATCTACCAGTGCCACTGAGAACATAAATTAACATATTATTAACTTACATGGCAGTCATTTGATCCATGCCATATTTTAAGTGGCTGTATGCAAGGCTAGCTGTTAGCTACAACCAGCAGAGATTTCAGGATGTCACAGGTCCCGTTTGAGAAACAATCTGTTGAAATCTGTAAAATTATAATTTGTCATTCTTACACATTGAAAAAAGAAAAGCCAGTTATGTTGTGAAAATTAGTGAACTTTATATGTGCTTAAAGGTGGATTTTAGCTAATTTTCACACATTTAAAAAACAAAACAACAAAAATAAGCCAATTATATTAAGATAATTAGGGAGCTTTATAGGTGCTTAAAGGTGAATTTTAGTTAGCTGTTTGAGTCATTATGTTATGCTAGGCTAAGCTAACCACATTCAGCTCGTTTAAGAAATAATCTGTTGAAATCTGTAAAATTACAATTTGTCATTTTTACACATAAAAAAACTAAACTAAAATAAACCACATTATGATAATTTGTGAGTTTTATAGATGCTTAAAGGTGAATTTTAGCTAGCTGTTTGAGTCATTATGTTATGCTAGGCTAAGCTAAGTACATTCGGTTCGTTTGAGAATTAATCTGTTGAAATCTGGATAATTATGATTTGTAATTTTTACACATTTAAAAAACAAAACACAACTAAAATAAACCAGTTATTATAATTTGTGAGCTTTATAGGTGCTTAAAGGTGAATTTTAGCTAGGTGTTTGAGTCATTATGTTGTGCTAGGCTAAGCTAAGCTAACTACATTCGGCTATAACGCTTACATGCCGGTGTAGGCCCTTGTGCTATCTGCTCTAAATTACAGTTTTAGTCTTTGCAGGTTAAACTTCATGTTTTGTTTGTACTGATTGCATAAACATAGCAAAAGGCATTGATTAGTGAGCTTCAGAGAAGGTTTGTTTCACTGAACAGAGTTAAGCTAGCTAGCCAGTTCAGCTTAGTTTTATGTATATAGAGCCAATTTCAGGACACTTTACACAGTAAGGTGAAGAATTCACCATGTTATATAACACATATAAACCCTCCCAAATCCTTTTGAGCAAGTTTTTTGATAACAGTGTGAAGAAATAACTGCTCTTTCAACAGGAAGAATCCTCTGGAAGAACCAGGCTCAGGGACGGTGGCCATCTTGGGGTGAGAAGAATCTGTAAACCAGCTATATCCAGAGAGTGATATCAATCTTCTGAATAGAGGCAAGAAAACAAATTTCTCAACATTTCCTTCCAGAAATGACAATAGAAGAGGGTATTCATACTTTATTGATGGTAAATTTACAGACTACATCAAGCTAGACATTACAAGACTAGCAAACTGGCATAACTGATTGGGATGATTTATTTATTTTTTAAAAAAGCAATATCAGCCATGATTCTGGCTTCATGTGAGTCGTGTTAAAAATAGAGTAGTTGTGAAGTTTAAACCAGTGGTTCTCAACCAGTGGAACTGCTGTAATGGAGGTGTGGATGTGTTGAAATAATGGAAAGTTACGAACATTAGTGAATGGTGCCAGCACCTACACACAGACTTTATTATGGAAATACTGGTGTTTTGATGAATGGACATCCAAAATAAAGGGTTTTAGATGATTTGATTTAAAGAGAAGATGTACAAAAGAAAACAACTATAAAATATCTGAAGTCTGTAATTTCTTTGGATCATCCCACCATCTCGCTTATTCTAGACCAGACCATGCTCTTCACGGCTTTATTGCGACCACAAGGAATGCTGCAAATGATACACCAGTAGATCATTTTTGTCAAAAACAAACAATTCTTATGCAACTGATTGAAACTTCTAGATCAGACTCTGGACTCGATGCAAAACCAGTTGTGAACCACCGGCTTAAACTCCTCCCAGAATAGCAGGCGTTGCAGCGAGAGTACACACAAGAAGCAGCTATAACCAAGCAGAGGCTAAGATGAGGCCGATCAAACAATGTTGAACTGGCAGACCGACGGCTTCTCATCACGGCAGTTCTCGTCAAACCACTTCCCCTTGGAGGCCACAGACAGGACGCCACAGTTCTGGGACATGCCGCCGTCCGGCTCGGGGGACCGGTAGTTGGACGTGTCCCAGTTCTTGTATGTGATGCTGGAGCCGGTCTGGTCCACCCAGGTGCCCTCTGTCATCAGGTCGTTGGTGCCCAGCCAGACCTGCTCGTCCGGACCGATGCTCTGGCGGATGTAGTCTCTGAGCTGGTCGTTCTCATCGCTGGATGCGGGTGTCCCGAGGACTCCGCCCAGCGAGTTACAGTCTTCACTGGCTGTATGATAACGTTTCTTGAGAGGTTCAGCCAAGAAACACTTGCCGTGGATCTTTATGCCTTTTAAACAGACTGAAGGGGAAAATAAAAAGAGAAGATAGTTAGATAAACTGGAAAAAATGCTCCTCTCAAAGCAAGAAAAAAAAACTTATTTCAAGGAACTTTTACCTTGAAATAAGTGAAAAAATCTGCCAATAGAACAAGTGAAAAATAACCCAAATTTGGCAAGAAAATTCTTGTAAATATTTTCAAAAAATGAGTAAAAATCTTCCAAAAAAATCCTCAAAATATCTAAAGTGATTCCATATATGTCAGTAAAACTTCTAATATTTTCTTTAAGAACAGTCACATAAAAATCAACCAAAATCCAGCGAAATTTGCTGGATTTTGGTTGATTTTTTTTTGTGAATGTTCTTAAAGAAACATTTTTAACATTTCTTTTTTCCACCAAGAAATGTTCAAAGATTTCCCAAAAATGTTGAAAATGTGGACATCAGAAGTTTCACTGTGAAAATAGATTTCTTTTCCACATTTTCAAACTTTAAAACAAGTCAATTTTGACCCGCAGGACGACACGAGGGTTAGACTTATTTTGAGTTTTCTTGTAAAATTCAACTCGAAACAAGAATATTTCATGATTGTTTGACTTAACAACATATTTAAGATACATTGTCTTAAAACAAGTCCCTCCATCTGCTGAAATGTCTCTTGTTAAGTGAATTTATCTTAAATCGAGTGGGATGAGACATTTTGACTAAAATAAGACAAATAGACTTGGTAAGATTTTGAGTTTTTGCAGTGCAGATAGTCCCTGAAATTACCCAAGTGTCTGAATTTCCTGATGGCTTTGCTTTGATAATAATATAGACATAAAAGGAACAAGGGGTTTAGTGTCTGTTTTGATTGGCAGTTACAACTGGACATGATTATATGTTCTGAACAAGTCAGACACAGATTTGCCATGTGCTTCCCAGATTAAAACATCCACTTTCAAAGACTACACGTGAATCCCATATGCCCTTATTTTGAAGAGAAGCATACCAGAGACTGCTGACTTCTATTTGAGCACGTTTTTAGCCCTCATCTGTAATCCACATCCGACAGAAGTAAAACTGATGTTTGTCTTTATACCCAAGATAATGCTTTCTTCCCCTTGATGATCACAGAGAAGGTTTATCTTGAGTTGAGAACGTTTATAGGGTTTAAACCTAGCTAATCCAAGTTACATTTGTCTGAACCATGGGGCAAATAAATGACATTGTGCCACTATTGACACCCTAATGGCTTTTTAACATCCCAGATTTTTACTGCATGCTGATTCTAAGCAGCTTCACACAGGGAAAAAAACACTCTAAACCGGCAGAATGCAAATAAAATGCACATAGCTCATCCCAATGCAGTGTACAGGAGAAATTGAAATTGCTGATTTTGGTGAAATAGCACCCAAAAATAAGTATTAAGGCAAAACATTGATGTTTCACATCATTTTCTATGAGGATATAACAGTTAGGTATGTTGATATATTTGTGCATTAACAATTAGTGGCTTAATTTATAGGATTGGCATGTTGATTGATGGCTAATATACTTAATAATAAATCTCCTTAGGTAGATTTTGGAAAATGCATGGACTGGAAGTCACTAGCTGCCACTACAGGACCTCTTTTGATTGATATTCCTCTAAAAACTTGCAAAAACTGATGTTATACATAGCAGTTTGGTGCTAAAACTTCTGTTTTTACTAACAGGATGCTACTGGGTTTGTTTCTAAAAACAGAGAAATTCTCAGAGCAACTGTTTTCATTCCATTGTTTTGTATAAACTAGTTCAGGTGTTTTACCTGTTTGCAGAGCCTGTTGTTCCTTCAGTAGGTTGAGCTCTTGGACGATGTCGTTAACCTGTTTCTGTAGCTCCTCTATGGCTGTATCCTTTGCTGCTTCTGATTGCACACACGAGAGAAATGTCAAAAAAAGGAAACTCAAAGAGCAACTAAAGAATGTTTGTCTTGTTTTGAGGATTCAAGTTTGTGATTAAGAAAGCTGATGCACTAAAGTAGGTGATGTTGAACTAATCTGTCATTCTTCCTACAGGTTGTCCATCTCACCTTTCTTCACTGGTTTCCTCCTCACTGGATTCTGCTGAAATGAGCGGTTAATGAGCAGCAGAACTCCCAGCAGCACACACACTCCTCTGAGCTCCATGATTGTTGAAGGAGGCTGCTCCGACGTGGATGCTCGGTATTTATCTGCCTCCTCAAACACACCCTCTCCTTCTGTTTATCCCCGACATGCCCAGAAGTCCAACGCAGGACAAACAGTCTGACCTCACAGCTCTTCAGGAGGACGTGTGTCCCTCTCATCTGGATCCAGACTCTTCATGTGGAGGTGGAGCTCCAACCAGAGCCAGGCCTGGAAAGCAGGTGGATGCTCTCAGACAGGGTGAAGCAGCTATGATGTAACTTAAGGTGGACGAGAAAGAAATAAACACAGACTCTTTGGTTGCATAAATGCCTAAATAACTTCACTGGAAAAAATGCCTCTCTCAAAACAAGAAAAAAAACTTATTTCAAGGAACTTTACCTTGAAATAAGTGAAAAAAATTGCCAATAGAACAAGTGAAAAATGTCTTGGTAAGATTTCTTGAAATAAGATATTTAGAATATTGAGATCTTAAAATTAGCTGGGAAAACTTATTTTAGCTCTATTTTACCAGGATTGTCAAGCTTAGGTGTCTTAAAATAAGCCAGATGTTCTAAAAAAATAGCAGTTTTTCACTCAAAAATAGATTTTTGCTTTCATGTAACCTCCTAATGTGAGATGTATTAACCCTCCTGATGTCTTCATTTACAGGCACCAAAAAATATTGTTTCCTTGTCTGAAAAAAGGCAACAACGAGGCACAGAAATGGAGAAGTCTGCACTACTATACCTCAGATTTTATTTTCATCTCTGCACTGAGAGCGTAGGAGTTTGTTTTGGACCTGAGCTCTCGCTGCCTGTGCACACACCCTGCACCAGTCTGAGGAAAGAGTGGAAACAATCCAGAGTCGCATCTGGTCTTTCTGTAAGTCTTGCACTTTACACAATCCTCAGCTGACACGTGGCAAACGCAAAAGGACGCAGAGACACTGGACTGTTCCTGTGCAGCGCTGCTGGAATACAGAACGGATTTCAGGTCTGGAAAGTCACCAGTGTTTGGCGTTTTTGCATCTGTTTCTTTAAAAGAATAAGATCAAGAGTGAGTTTGGAACAAAAACCCTGGATATGGTAAAGTTTAACAAGATTGGAAGTTAAAAGTATTCTTGCTCTTTACAGTAAATCTTAATCAAAACTCTCCTATGGTGTCCAAAAAAAGATGTCCATAAGATTATCAGGCATCTTAAAATATGAAATCTATTAAACAGTAATGAAAAACTAAACTGATGCAGAATCTTAACCTCCACTGTGGGAAATCAGACGAGTTAGACAAGAAGTGAAGCTACTAGTACAAATATTCTGATAACTGGTCAACAGTTGAAATCATCTTTTAATCAAAAATGCAAAATTACCAATTACCGGCTTCTAAAGCAAAACATACAATTTTAAAAATCCAAATTTGGCTCAGAGATTTGGGATGGACATTTTATTGGCCAAACTAATGGATAATAAAGAAAACAATTTGCAGATTAATCGATAATAGTCATTAGTTGGCATCACACATCAGATCTTTAATTACGTAATAATAGCAACTGTGCATCTTCTGCACAGCCTCATTCAGATCATTTCCGCATCAGGTTGAGGACAAATAAAATCAAGCAGCACGATTTTAAAGTACAAAGACAAGCAGACTGCACAAAGTCAACATTTTATTAGAAAATTATGTAAATATAAACTGTAGAAAGAGCAGCTGATTTTAACCCAGGAAGCCAACTTTCTGTTTCTTCTTTCCCAGATGCTCCTCCTGCTGCAGCACATTCATGAGCGGAGCGTGGAGAGCTTTGCCGACTCGTTTCCCCGCCTGCAGATAACAACACACCGTAGCGTCTGTCTGCCATGCAACCTTCTACACATGTAATCACATTCAAAACCCACATTTAGATGAAACAAAAGACACAGCACCTTGTGTTTCTTGTAAGTTATCGGATTAGAAATGGAACTTAACTCCTATTTATTACGAATACATACAATTTAAAAGATGTGATTAAACGCCTCAAGGATCATCATGTTCTTATACGTGTTTATATAGTGTATTTACTCATAGAACAGTGCAGTGTGGCAGAGAAAAACTAAATTCAAGGGCTTTTATCAACACCTGAGTGGTGAATGAAGGAGCTGGATTCATAGGTTAGCAGGTATGTTAATTTTTTACATGTAGCGTATTTAATATGGTGATATTAACAGCAGGCTATTAGCTTATAGTGGCGTTAGAAGATGTATGTCAACTGTATGTGGTATAGATGAAGCTACTGCTGTTAGCTGCCGGTTAGCTTAGCACAAACACTAGTAAAAGCTGAACAGGCCTACTTCTAAAGCTCATTAATTAACACTTTATATCCAAGGTTTTTTCACCCAAAAACAAAATGACAAATTGTGTTGGTAATGGACAATCTGAAAACTGACAAATACAAGATCTTAGACACTAATTAGTGAGCTTTAGAGGTGATGGTTTGTTTGATTTGGTTAGTTTTGGACAAAGCCTGGATAGCCGTTTCCCCATGCTAAGCTAAGCTAATATGTTCATATTTAGGGGGTACACATGAGAAAAAATGCCAATTTTCTCGACAGCAAATAAACCTATTTTCCAAAATATAGAACTTCTGATTCAAGAATACAGCACAGTAAATATAGTACAAGATGTTACAGGGAGTCGTCGGTTTATCGGCACACAAAAAATACTGTTTCCTTGTCTGAGAAAAATAAAAAAAAAAATCAGCAAAAAATTCCCCAAATTTCTGAAAATTTGCAAAATCTTCAGGAAGAAAATTCCAATAATTGCTTAAAAGTTTCCCTTAAAAGTTTTATTTTAAAAAAATCCCCCAAATTTGGCAAGAAAATTCTTTTAAATATTTTCAAAAAATGAGTAAAAATCTTCCAAAAAAATCCTAAAAATATCTGAATTGATTACATACATATCAGTAAAACTTCTAATATTTTCTTTAAGAACATTCACAAAAAAATCAACCAAAATCAAGCGAATTTCGCTGGATTTTGGTTGATTTTTTTGTGAATGTTCTTAAGAAACATTTTGAAAGTTTCTTTTTTTCCACCAAAAAATGTTCAAAAATTTCCCAGAAATGTTGAAAATGTGGACATCAGAAGTTTCACTGTGAAAATATATATTTTCTCCCACATTTTCAAACTTTAAAACGGGTTAATTTTGACCCGCAGGACGACATGAGGGTTAATCTTGTGATGTCTGAATAAATCTGGCATTGAAATATTTATGCAAGTTTTTCTTTTCCTGATGTGTGTAAACATTATTTTGGCCGACTCTGTATATACTGGTTAGGCAAAAGTTAACGAAGTGCACCAGCTGACTTTATAACCTGTTTATTAGCTCAAGGTCAGTTGTAATTTTTTTCAAACCAAGGCAACAGTTAAGTAAAAATAAAACTCCTCAGCTGTGTTGACAGGAGGCCAGATGGTCGAGGAGGCGCTCTGTACTCACCTCTGTCATTTCAAAGATGCTCTCTGAGTCCAGGCTTCCTCCGCCCACCTTCCTGGTGCAGGTGACGGTGCCCTTGTGTGTGACGGAGATGATGAGGCTGGCCACAGAGCAGGCCTTCTCCTGCAGGGTCGCATCCACCACGTGTCTGTGGCCAACCTGCACAGAAACAGTCGGCCTTTAAATGCATCATCGGTGTCATAACAAATTAGCGCATGGGCCCGGACCCAAAACTTCCAGTATCGGTACCATTCGAGGTGACCAATTCTTTTTGGTATTTTTAACTAGTTATATGTCTCTTATTTGCATTTTGATATGATAGCCGTTACAGACTCACAGCTTAATATCTGTTATCACTGGTTTAATGGACACAATGAAAGGGTCTGAGCCAAAAGTCCAATCAATGCAACGGGACGGAATTCAATAGGATTTTTCCTCATTACGAAAAAATAAGAAACGCCACATGCTACACATCATCATCTGTATAATAACTTTACAGCACAGAACAATACTATAACAAACTAGAGACTGAGAAAGATTTCGTTGCTATGGTAACAAGACTGTGACAAAAACAAGACAAAATAACAAAGCAAGACACAAAACAACAAAAGCAAGACACAAAATGACAAAAGCAAGACACAAAGTGACAAAAGCAAGAAACAAAATGACAAAAGCAAGACACAAAGTGACAAAAACAAGACACAAAATGACACAAGTGAGACACAAAATGACAAAAACAAGAATACAAAGACAAAGCAAGACACAAAATGAAAAAAAATGAGACACAAAATGCCAAAAACAAGACACAAAACAACAAAAGGAAGACACAAAATGACAAAAGCAGGACACAAAGTGACAAAAACAAGACACAAAGTGACAAAAACAAGACAGTGACAAAAACAAGACACAAAATGACACAAGTGAGACACAAAATGACAAAAGCAAGACACAAAGTGACAAAAACAAGATACAAAGTGACAAAAACAAGACACAAAATGACAAAAACAAGACCGAAAGTGACAAAAACAAGACACAAAATGACAAAAACAAGACCGAAAGTGACAAAAACAAGACACAAAATGACAAAAACAAGACAGAAAGTGACAAAAACAAGACACAAAATGACACAAGTGAGACACAAAATGACAAAAACAAGGCACAAAATGAAAAAATGACACAAAACGACTGAAACAAGACACAAAATGACAAAAACAAATAAGCATGAAAAGAAAGTACAATCAAGAAATGCATTCATATGGGTCTGATGTTTATTATTAAAAATATTACCCTTTCTAAAACAGTTTTATTTGATTATTGACTCATATTACATGTGATCTTTGCATATGGTGAGATTTAAATTAATTGTACAATACAGCGGTTATGCTAATCAGTGATAAAGCTGCCAGCGTGGAAAGACTCTCACATCCGAATGGACTCATGATAACTCAACGTACATTTTAGTACCACTTAGGTTTGATCACCTGAGGTGGTTCCAGTATCTGGTCTGGCCCAGGGACTAAATCTTTACTTCAGTAGGTGAGCTCACCTTGCACAGGGTAACGATACAGGGAACGTTCTCTACATTGAGTCTCATGCAGTCGTAAGGGTCATCAGACAGCTCGATTTCCTTTCCTCCTTCTTCATCAGTGGATATACGAACTCTGGGAATCCTGTCAATGAGGAAACCAAAAGCTGTCTCTGTTTTATTCAATAAACCTGTTCAGTGTATTAGACAGCTGGAAGAGATTACTAAGTCATACAAACCCAAACAAATACTCACTTTGTGTTGAAGAGAGCTGCCTTGATAGCTATTGAGATGGCATCATACAAGTTTCCATCACACTGCAGCAGCTGTGGAAACATCATTTTCTGTTTGGATTTATTCCAGCATTAACACACAAAATGTTCTGTTTGGGAACTGAATGGCTTCACGCCATTTTTTAACGGTATTTTACATGAAAAGACGAGTTACTATTACTTATAATACAAGTAGGATAGACATTTAAGTACAGCAGCAGCAAAAAAACTCCAAAACAAACAACAACAACAATCCATATTTGGGTGAATGTTAAATGATAGTTTGAATAAAAAAAGTTGAAACCTATATTAAATTGATGGACAATCACATCTAGGGCCACAAATGACTACATATTAATAAACTTGTCAATTATTAATCCCATTTATCATTAAGTTGTTTGGTGTATTCAAATCAGAAAATACACTGTACAACTTCCCAAAGTCCTCAGCAATGTCCTAAAGTGTCTTGTTTTGTCCAACCAACAGTCCAAAATCCAAAGATATTAAATTTATTCTCAAGAGAAACTGGAAAATGTGTGGAGCTGGAACCAGAGACTTTTACTGTTGCTCATTCAAAACTAATTGACTGTCAAATTAAATAAATAATTGCAGGTTTCCAAAGGAAAAGGTGTTTTTTGGACACATTCGAATGCAGGGTGAAAAACCTGCAGTCAGAGAGAAGGAGGAGCTCTGGAAAATAACAGTGGACACTTTCTGACAGTCTTTCTCAAAGGCACAGACTTGTTCTTTCATATATTTAATTGTCTTACTGTTAATTCCTAGACTTTGTAGCATTGCTAAATTTAGTAGTATCTGATGGAGATATGTGTTCTTCTTTAATTGTGTCTGCATTCACTGAAAATGAATGTTGTCTCTCATTGTGTTTTAAATCAAATGATGTTTTTTACATAAATAAAGTGACAAAGACAGCCGTGTGAAGATGAAAAAAGACAGCTGGATTGTCTCTCACCAGTACGTCCACATAGAGCACCCAGCAGTGCTCTCCAGGACAAATACAGAGACTCTTCAGGTCCACGCTGTGCTTGTTGTTAAACACTTTGTAGAGGGTGTTACTCAGCTCCGTCCCCAGCTCCTCGCCTCCTCTGCCCTCAAACTCTGGAGTTGCGTTGGCAGAACTAGCAGTAGAAGGAGAAAACAAGATAATAAACTTGTGCTGTAACAGATTTATTCCTTTTTGAGTTATTGGGAGGAAGGTGAGAGTCAACAGTCGGTGGGAACTGGTGGAGATTCAGAGGGAACAGACGACACAACACCACCTCCTAGTGGCAGATTAAAACACTACTACAAAATAATCACAAACCAGGACAATTTATACATCATCTGTCACTAATTTCAGAGCAAACTGAAATAAAAAACCACTCCAGATACAAAAACATGTAATCTCACTCCATGAGGGAGTGTCCAGTGTTACTCACCTTAAACAGAGGCTGAAAGTCAACCAGTCTGGTGTCCCTTAAGTTCTTTGTGTATTTTTGTAATGCGCTTTTATTGTGACCTATTTGTTTCCGATTTGTTTCTGCTTTGACCTGTCTCTTTGGCTCCCTCTATCTGTCTGTCTCCATTGTTTCACTCACCTGCCTGCACCTTGCTGATTGCAGTAATACACATCAGCTGCAGCAATTACTTCACTCTTTTCAACTGTTCTCTACTTCACCTCCTGCTATTTAAGCCCTGTGCATTCATTCACTCCCCGCTGGCTCATCGACCCACAAACCCTCAAAGACTCACATCTTGTCACGGACTCAGGACATTCTTTTGGATTTGCTTCCCCACCTTTTGGACTCTGTTTGACCCCTCCTGGATTTCTCACACATGGACTCAGTTCTCCTTCCGGATTCTTGTCAGCCCTGCTTCAGTCTCCAGCCAGTTGTTCCTACCTCATCCCCATTTGCCCCTGGATTACCTCAGCCTGTTTTGCCCTCTGTATTCAGTTCCCCCATCTTGTGAGTACCCCTCCTTAACTTAGTTTTGTAAATTCAGTTTAGTTTTGGTACACTTCCATTTTTGTATTCATAGTGTTTATTGTCGAGTTTTGAGTTGTTTGGTTTAATTCTGTCCTCTCAGTTCAGTTCTCCATTTATGTATTGGTTTTGTTTTTGGATTAAATAAATCTATAGCCTTTATTCACCTGTCTGCCAGTTTCTGTGAATCTGCGCTTGGGTTCTCCTGCCACCCCTGTAACAGTCCTACAGTTTTGGGACAACTATCCATCATATTTGTAACTGTCCAAAAGACAGTAATTTTGGAATGACTGGTTTCAAGTTGGTTGTTTTTTGTCATCATTTCATAAATGTTTGAGTTCATGAGGTTGATTAAAACTAATTAAAAATGCAATAAATAGGATGCTAAGAAAGGTAAATGTCCACTTTTAAAAACTGAAGCTGGGCTTAAAATCTAACGCTGTTTTACAACCTTCATTTGATGGAAAATGAAACAAGTCACAGTTTAGTTCAGGGTCACATGCGTGGGATTGTGGATCAGATGCAATATGGGAAAACATTGCCAGAGAGGAAAAGACGTGGACTAAAAAACCTAACTATTCTACACGGTCTGAGAAGCGCACAGTAATTGGGATCTTTACGTTTGTTTGTGGCCATTTTTTGTTGAAGTTCACTGTATGGACGGTTTAATACAGTGTTGTCGCAAGCGAGCATGTGGGACCCGTCTAATGACAGAAAACTAGCTTGAAAGACTTTTTGCAATCCGTCTAATTAGAGAAATTGTTGTGAAACTTTGTGCATTTCTGAAATGTTTGTATGTCATTTATTTTCATAGTTTTCATGGTGTCGGCTGACCGGAGAGCAAATAAATGTTAAAAGACATCTGTATGATGCGTAGCCTTTATTATATCAGGCTGGAGTGATTACAGTATTATATCTATACAGGTGAAACATGGACTTGACTAATATCTTAATTTTTATCTTCATTCTAATTGTGCATTTCTTGGCTTGCTTCATTTCTTATCCAGCTGCTGTAATGCCTTCTCCAGTGAGGGATCAATAAAGTTTATCTATCTTATCTTATAGTTTTATTTATATCGCTCACTGCTATAACTAGAAAAATGCTTTAAAACTTGTGTTTTAGTTTAAACTTGACAATAAGCAGCACACCTACCAATCAACAAAGAACTCCAGATAACCTTCGTTTGGCACCAAAGGTCTCGGTTTTCCAATATCAGCCTTGATCCCAACTAGAACGGCCGTGTGCCCCTAGAATAAAGAAAAACGGAAAGTAAAAGTCAACCTGTGATCCTTCCTGAGAAATAACACACAATAAAGATGGCAGCAGGCACTGGATAAACTCAGATATAAGTAACAGGTAAGAGTGTCTGCAGCTGGAAGCATTGACTGAGGTGAACAGATATTTTAGAGCAGGGGTGTCAAACATGAGGCCCGCGGGCCAAAAGCGGCCCCCCAGAGGGACAAATCCGGCCCTCAAAGTGTAAAATTTCCAGAGAAGATATAAACTGCAGATTGTAAATTAGTAAAACTATAAATTTACAATAATTTCCAGACCATGACAAGTTTTTTTCATCATAAAGTAAAATACTAGATTGTTCTTTTGTCATTTTGTGTCTCATTTTTGTAATATTTTGTCTTGTTTTTTTGTCATTTTTTGTTCAACTTTTGTGTCTCATTTTTGTCGTTTCATTTCTCGTTTTTGTCGTTTTGTTTCCTTTCTGTCTCGCTTGTGTGGTTTGTCTACTTTTTTGTTGTTTTGTTTCTCATTTTTGTCATTTTTTGTCTCATTTATCCATTTTGTTGTCACTTTGTGACTTATTTGTCTGAGTTTTGGTCTCTTTTGCTGCTTTGTTTCATGTCGTTTGTCTAATTTTTTGTCATTTTGTGTCAAATTTTTCTCCTTTTGCCTCATTTTCAGAATATTTTGTCTTTTTTGTTTTTTTTGTCTGACTTTTATCGTTTGTTTCATGTTTTTGTTGTTTTGTGTTTCCTTTTTGTGTCGCTTGTGTTTTTGTCTGATTTTTGTCATTTTGTATTTTGCTTTTTTCATTGATTTGTGCATAATTTTTGTTGCTTTGGTTTTTGTCTTGCTTGCGTTGTTAATCTATTTTTTTGCCAATTTTTTTGTTGCTTTGTAACTTTTTTGTCAAATTTTTGTTTTGTCATTTGTCTCTTTTTTTTGTCATTTTGTGTCTCCTTTTTGTAATATGTCTTTTTTGTAGTTTTTTTCTCTATTTTTGTCTGACTTTTGTCATTTTGATCATAAAGTAAAATACTATATTGTTCAGTTCCAGATATCTGTGACTAAATGTTGTTGCAGACACTGTGATCTGGAAGTTGTAATGTGTAAATGATCAACTGAGGCATAATATTATTGAAATTGAATTTATTTTTCTTTAGAAACTTCAGGTTGTTCATGTTTTGTAAAATTGATTAAATGTGAATTTTTTGCACTAAAACAAAGGAAACATTTGCAGTTGTGGTTATTTATAGGTTATTATGCTGTGATTTTACTGGTCACTTAAGATCAAATTGGACTCAACTAAGGCCTTGTCCACACGTAGCCCACGTAGCCCACGTAGCCGGGTATCTCACAAAACGAAGATATTTTTCTACGATTCGGCCTATCATCCACACGAAAACGCAGATTTACGTCATCAAAAACAATTCTTTTTAAAAACTCCGACCAAAGTGAAGATTTGCGAACTCTCCGTTTTATGCGTCTGCATATGGACATCAGTAACCGGGGTTTTGCGTTTCGAAACGTCACCGCCTGCGACAAAATATGTTCTTACGTCACATATGCGACCTGTGTTTACATTCGGTAACAGTATGGATGCTCTCACAAGGTTTTGGGCGCCGTTTCTTGTACAGGCGCTTTTTACTTGCTTGTTTTTACAAGCCCAGATACTGCTCCACATTCAACAACACAGGCGAAGGACGACGTTAAGGACGGTTATTCTCCACCACCTTGCTAGGATTTGGGGAACTACCGCCACCTAAAGGTCCGGCATGCTTATGAATGTGCTTAAAAACGCACTTATGCGGTTAGGTGTGGATGAAGTTTTTTTCTAAAAACGAGGTGGTGTGTACGTAAGTTTTTTTTCTAGACGGAGGGGACAGGATATTCGGTTTTACAAAAACCCTGCTACGGGTGGACAAGGCCTAAGATGAGGTTGATTCCCCTGCTTTAGAGCATCTTCTTGTCAAACATGCTCCAGATCCTGGTTTTAATAATTACCAGTGTGACTTTAGCTGATCCGTCTGTGTTGGACACCACATCAGTCTCTATCTCCATGTGTCTGTAGTCCTCACAGCCTCTTCCATCCACCCGTAAGTCATCCTGAAGACCAGGAGCAACATGTCAACACAGGTTAGCAGGTAATGCTAACCTTAGCCGCTAGCTTTCCGTCGTTACGGCTCCTAAGTAGATTTATTTAGGCATTTCTGCAACAATTCAAACAAACACTGTTCCGTGGCTTAACTGTTTGGTAAAAACTCACCCTTATACCGTGTAATATGTACACTTTTTCGGCCTCGCTAACTTGTACTGTTGCCATGTTGTGGAAAGACTGTTAGCATGTGTGGGTGTCGCGTCTTCTTACGTCATCAAGAGGCGATTATTTAAAAAAACAAACATCCCTCCTTTTTGGAAGCCAGTGAGAGTGCCAAATTACAAAGATAAATCTATAAAACAATAAGAAAATAAAAGTGGAAATATAAAGGCAAATAAATAAAATAAAAAATAAATGATGTGGCAATATAAATAAGTATTAATCAAAAAACGAATCCATAAAAGAAAAGGCTAATAAAAGTAGAAATATAAAGACAAACAAATAAAATAATTTTAAAAACTGAGAAATAATGTGCTTATAAATAAAATAAAAAATGAATAATGTGGCAATTAAAAGAAATATTACTCAAAAAATGAATCCGTAAAAGAAAAGGCTAATTAAAGTAGAAATATTAAGACAAATACATAAAATTATTTTAAAAAATAGGAAGAAATGTGCTTATAAATAAAACAAAAAATAAATAATGTGACAATATAAAGAAACATTAATCAGAAAATGAATCCATAAAAGAAAAGGCTAATAAAAGTAGAAATATACAGACAAACAAATAAAAGAATTTAAAAATAAGAAGAAATGTGCTTATAAATAAAAAAGTAATATAAATAATGTTATATAAGGAAATATTAATCAAAAATTATTCCATAAAATAAAAGGCTATTTAAAGTAGAAATATACAAATAAATAAAATACTTAAAAAATAATAAGAAATGTGCTAATAAGTAAAATAAAACAATGAATACTGCAATATAAAGAATTTAATATAAAGAAATATAAATCAAATAATGAATCCATAAAATATAAGGGTAATAAAAGTAGAAATATAAAGACAAATAAATAAAATTATCTAAAAAATAAGAAGAAATGTGCTTAAAACTAAAATAAAGTATGAATAATGTGGCAATATAAAGCAACATTAATCAAAAATTGAATCCATAAAAGAAAAGGCTAATAAAAGTTGAAATACAAAGACAAATAAATAACATTATAAAAAAATAACAAGAAATGTGCTTAACCCGACTAACTGTAATATTAAGGCTAAACCCTGCAATAATATCTATAATATAAATGAACCAGATTAACTTTAACATTAAAATCAGGAGCTTACGATGTTTTAAAAATTAAGAATAATTAATTAACAATTAATTCAGAGATTCCCATCAACAGAACCAAAATAACAAAAAAAAAAGTTAAAACATTATTTAGCACCATGTTCCAGCTTTCTAAAAGTAGGACCAAAGTCAGATTCAGAAGCAGTAAAGCGAGAGCAGAGTGGGCGGGATTTGGGCTCAGATCTCGGTCTGATTGGTGAACCGCTTCACATGACAGACTCCGCTCAGGACCAAACACTCTCATCGACTAGCGGAGCCACTTCCTGGTTGGATCCGCGTTTTGTTACCCTGCAGCCCGCAGAGCTCTCTGGGTCTCACGGCGGAGGAAGCACGGAGGCGGAACGGCAGCAGCGGCCTGGTTCAGGGCTTGGCCTCCCGGATACACTTTCCTTTAACACCCGAGTTAACACCTCGTCGAAAAAAACAAAAAAACAAAAAACGAAGCGGCGGCGGTGGTGAGAGGGGAGCCGCGGAGAGCCTCTGACCGGAGAGCAGAGAGGTTAGCCGGGATTGAGCTAGCAGCGGCGGCGGGGCGGACCGGGGTTCTCTCGGTTTGGCGGATTTGAACTCCCGAGGCTTCAAACTACGAAAAGACTTCAAGAAACTTCATTCGAGAGAAGCGGGAGAGCGTGAGGTAAGCTCAGTAATCCACTGGAAGTTTTACTGTCAACGTTTTACCTGAACATCCAGAATCCAGTAACTTCCTGGTCCAGTTTACTGCATTTACGCTTTCTGGAAGTTAATTAAATATATCACACAGGATCATATCAACTAGACAGGCTCTGCTGGTCATCACAGGACACTTTCATTCACACAGGAGGTCAAATCAGCTGGAAAACAGATAAACTGGTTCTCTATCCTGCTCTTTAACACTACAGATGAACACATTTTAGTTTATTAATCATTACTTATCACGTTAATCAATATGTTGATGCATTTAGACTCAGTCAACTCAACTTTATTTATAAAGCGCTTTAAACAGCAGCCGCTGAAACAAAGTGCTGTACAATAAACAATGAATGAAAACATTAAAACAATAAATAAAACATGACAAGACGAAACACTAACCACTTACAACTGGGTAATTGAGTCATTTTAGTTCCGAAATATCCCTAAATGTGCAGATTTTCTAGTTTCCTGTGTCGTCTGCAGGCATAAACCTTAATATCTGTTGATGTTAGCGTATTTGCTTCACAAAACAAACTATTTTAAGCCATTAATTAAAATTTTGGAAAGTTATACAGTGAGTTTTACAGTTTATATTGTTGATTAATCATTTAGAAAAAAGCATGAACCAGCAACTATTTTAAGTTAATTTGAATGCTTAAATGTCCCTAAATGTGCAGATTTTCTAGTTTCTTTTGTCTCCTACAATGACAAACTTGACTTTGCTGCACAAAACTAAATGTTTCAAGGCACCAATTTAAGCATGGGGAAGTCATATGGTGTATTTTACAGTCTAATAATGAAAATAATTGTCAGCAGCAATTCACACCAAAGCAGTGTATAACTAATTGTTCTTTAAAAGGATGTTAAGATTACTTACACAGAATGTAAACCACCTACTATTTTGAGTTAATTTTGGCACTCACGGTTGTGCTCATAAGTTTACATATCCTAGTAGAATTTGTGATTTCTTGGCCATTTTCCAGAGAATATGAATGATAAGAGATACTCTTATTAAATCATAATGAAAACAGAAACTACCCAAATGACCCTGATCAAAAGTTTACATACTCCAGTACTTCGTACTTTAACATCAATGACAGCTTGAAGTCTTTTGATGAGGCTCTTTATTTTCAAAGATGGTAAAGCTGCCCATTCTTCTTGGAAAAAATCCTCAAGTTCCTGTAAATTCCTGGGCTGGACGTCTGAGATCTCCCCAGAGTGGCTCAATCAGTCAGGAGACTGAGATAACCACTCCAGAACCTTCACTTTATTCTGCTGTAGCCAATGACAGGTAGACTTGGCCTTGTGCTTTGGATCGTTGTCATGTTGGAACATCCAAGTTCGTCCCATGCGCAGCTGCCGAGCTGATGAGCGCAAATTTTCCTCCAGTATGACCCGATAACGTGTTGTATTCATCTTGCAATCAAATCTGGCCAAGTTTCCTGTGCCTTTGTAGCTCACACATCCAGAACATCAGCAATCCACCTCCATGTTCCTCCAATTACATATTGACCCATATATGATCAGTAAAATGGAGGTTTTTGATGACTAAATTGAAAACAACACTTTACAATCTGTGAAAACATGCATTTTTTTACATTTCTGGCTTAACTGAGAAACAGATCAGATGATGAAAACAGCCTTTCATTCATTTCATAAAATCAGGATTGCTTTGAGCAAATCAAGTGAAACTAATTTTCCGTTCCAGGGCTACAGCTAAAGATGATTTCATTTCATGTTTGAATTTCCCTGGGAATTAATAAAATATCTATCTATCTATCTATCTATCTATCTATCTATCTATCTATCTATCTATCTATCTATCTATCTATCTATCTATCTATCTATCTATCTATCTATCTATCTATCTATCGACTCGTATCAGCTACTAAATCTTTATCCACTGCTTGTTTAACTTAAAGGTGACACTAAATATGTTTAGTACCACATTTTCTTATATTTTACATTGAACTTATTTAACCAGACATGGTGCCTGTTATTTATTTCAACTCTGCAGTGTTTTGGTCTGTATGTTGGGTAATAATAACTGCTCACCTGTCACTGTTTTTATAAGGTTTCATTTCTCATGGGTCTCTGACTTGATCAGAATCTCGCTAAATGTGTCACTCTACCTGAATACGGTGGGAATATGTGATTAATTATTTATGTAAACAACCAAATGAAGTTGTATAATCGCTTAAAGATTATAGTTGTCTCACGTGAAATCGCCTTTTTTTGCTAAATGTACTGTAATACCTAAACAGGATGAGATGATCTGACAGGTTTAGGTTTGTTTTTTTGAGTTTATCGGTGAAGTGAAATCGCTAACAGGACGTCAGCTCCGTCCGCCATCTCATTCTGTCTGCCCACATTAGTTCCCTCCGTCCCTCAGCGCTGTCACTTACTTTGAGGTTCATTGGAGCAGCAGGGTGTCAAACAAACCCATAAATCATTGATTGACTATCTGAATGTGCTGCAGAATACAATGCTGAGGCTGTATCTAATCTCACAGTGCTGCAGAGGTGGGTCTTATCTCTTTTCTTTGGGCCGACTCACTCAGAGAAAGGCTTGTTTTCGCGTGTTCAGGCCACTCATTCACTGGGAGACTCTATAGAGTCATTCTACAGCCCACTACAAACAAACCATCGCTTTAGTCATTAATGAACTCTGCAGTTAGTTTCACTTGAGGGCTTTCATGACTTTTCATTGTGGGTTTCTCTCTTCTCTGAATGTATCCGTATTTCAGTAGAAACTCACCAGAGTTTAAAATAGCTCTTAACATCCTTTATCAAGTTCCCTGTACCCCCCGACCCCTACACTCAAACAAGTTTTACTGGAAACGAGTTGCTCCCACCTGCTGAGTCAGATATGAAGTGATGAACAGAAACTAAACTCGTTTAACAAGCTGTTTAACTCAATCTTGAAATGTTCGAGGAAATAACCTTGTTTAGATGCGTCGCCCACGGCAGCGATGACAGCAAGATACAGCAAGACACTATTAGAAGTTTTATTGATATAAATGGAATCACTTTAGATATTTTTAGGATTTTTTTGGAAGATTTTTACTCATTTTCTAAAAATATTTCCAAAGATTTTCTTGCCAAATTTGGGGGATTTTTTTTAAAAATAAAACTTTTAAGGCAAACTTTGAAGGTATTATTGGAATTTTTTTCCTGATGGTGTTGCAACTTTTCAGAAATTTGGGGAATTTTTGGGCTGAATTTTTGGATTTTTTTCAGACGAGGAAACAATATTTTTTGGTGCCCATACATGAGGACAACTGGAGGGTTAAAGATCCATTTGACACCATTCATCACACTCTTAAATAACTAAATGCTTCTGAAACGTGTGACACTTTGACATGATGAGCTGCGTTCTATCTTCAGTGTCACAGCATCTGTGGGTAAACAGCGTAGCATTGGTTTAGCGAGTGGTTAACCTCAGCAGCGATGCACCTGCGGCCAACTTTTCTTACGTGACTAATCATAGCTCCAGTTCTCCTGATACACACTACATACAGCCTTATTATCACTTCTAAATCAAAATTCTGCAGAATTGCACTTGTTTTATGAAATGTGTTACACTTTCTACCTTGCTGGTTTACAACGTCAGCAGTGCATGAAGAGAGGAGCTGCAGTGTTAAATGCAACAGTTCACTATGCTCTTAATGTGCATGAATGGAGTATAATTTATTAATTGAAATGGCTATTATTTTTGCTCCCAATTAGCAGTGGTAGCAGTGTTAATCTTCAGTTAATTGTGCACATCCTTAGTTAGCATCATAGCGTTTGCTATTTGGCACTAAAAACACAGTACAAAGACAACAACCATAAGGTGAAGAATTAAAAAGATAGTATTCAACATTAAAAAAGTAACTTTGTGCAAATAATTCAATGCAAAATGCCTCTTAAAAGAGCATTTCCTATTTCAGTGACAGAAGTATTGCACAAATATTGACCAAACTGTCAAAAGTTAAATGCTGTTTAAGGAGGTTGTCCCTGACATTGTGATTTCATTGGCACCTCAGATTCTTCCTTGTCTGACCCACAGAAAACCTGTGATGGGTGTGATTAGTTTTGCATGTATTTGTCCGTAAATCAAAATCAAAATTTTGACCTGATGATTATTCTAGAGGAGAAGTGAAGGGATTTCCAACATCTAATCTAAATGTTGAAAATGTGGACATCATAAGTTTCACTGTGAAAATATATATATTTTTCCACATTTTCAAATTTTAAACCGAGTCCATTTTGACCCACAGGACGACACGAGGGTTAAATGTGTTGTGAGCTGGTGGTCAGTAAATGATCTGGACTTGTGCTGTTTTGGGCCCTGAGGTGTTTCAATCCACAGATGACTTTGATTCATTTTGCAGCGTTGTATTATTTTCATCCTGATTAAATTCCTGTCCTGGGGGAAGGAAGCTCCACAGCCCAGATCATTGGCCAGGCCCTAATTAATACAGACGTAGAAGTGAGATTAGGCAATGGATAGATTGGATCCTCAGGAACGGTTTGGTTTAGATTCCATTTAAGCCGAGGTTTCAGTGGAGAGAAGAGCACCGAGGTCCGACCCTCCTCTGGGAATAAGCCACTTTTATTCCAGTCCGTTATCTAAATTCAATGCTGAGGCCTATTTTTGGTTTTCTGACATTTTAGCCCCTTTTGAAGTCACATCATCTTTTAGTCCAGACCTGCTCCATCGTGTATTCATGAGCCTCGACTCCAGACAGAGCAGAATACTTAAACCCGGTTTGTGTAGGCAGTTTTTTTTGAAGCATTGTTTGTTTCTAAACCCAACAGCAGCTTCTTCTCTTTGCTTTGAAGGGAATCTGGAAGGATTTTTCAGTCAGTGTTTGTTCCTCCTGCAACTAGTGCCGCCTCCTGAGTATTTTCCAACCTTCTTTGCTGATTCACCGCTTCTTATTAGCCCCTGTCTTTCTTTCTGTTCCTTGAGGATCATGTAGTTGCTCCTATTAGTCTGTTTACTCTTCATCGCTGTGGGACAGCCCTCATACACTATGACACCAGAGTAACGGAGATCTGACTTTAAAGTGGAGCTGAAATGGTTCGTCAATGAAATAATTAGTGAAAATTCATCTGGAAAAGTCATTTATTCAGCTGTAGTAGTTCTATCTTTTGGATTTGGATCATGATTCTGGGACATTGTGGAGGCTGTTTTTCACAATTTGCTCACATTTTGTTGACCAAACAAATGGAGGAAACAATTTGAAAATATCTGCACACCAAGGTAACATAAACTTGGAAGGCATGGAGGAAGCAGGACAGGAAATATAAAAGTGCAGTAAGTCTTAACATAAAAGTAGAATAAACACCGTGTACAGCTGTCATATCTACAGATGAGGCATGTGGATATGTACATATATGACATGATGAATTTACATATGAACATATAAACATACGACGTGATAAAATTATATATGTATGTACATATATGATGAATTTACATATAGATATACACACATAAGATGATGAATTTAGATATGGATATGTACACATAAGATTATTAATTTACATATAGATATGTACATATATGATGAATTTATGCATAGATATGTACACATGATGAAGTTACATATAGATATATACACATATGACATGATGAGTTGTGTATAATTGTACTTTTAGTCAGAATAGCAGTATACATTCCCTCAATGACTTTCCTAAGTGTCTAATTCCTTTCTCCTGCTTCATTTCCGTCCCATCGCTGCCCCCCATCCTGCTCTCCATCTGTCTCTGGTCACCTCTCTCAGCATGTGTTTGGAGCCACGGGCGCTGTAGGATGAAGAGCCCGGCGCACCGCACCAGGGACATCGAGCGGCAAGCCGGCTACCTGAAGCCCGAGCACTGCGCCCCCCCTCCGCCCCGCACCGGCTCCGACACCATGTGGTTCATCCGCGACAGCTGCGGCATCGTGTGCGGCATCATCACCTGGCTGCTGGTCTTCTACGCCGAGTTCGTGGTGGTGTTCGTCATGCTGCTGCCCGCCAAGAACGTGGCCTACAGCCTCATCAACGGGGTGCTGTTCAACGGCCTCGCCTTCCTCGCGCTCGCCTCTCACGCCAAGGCGATGTGCACGGACCCGGTCAGTCACACTCTTATCAGACCACTGTGGTTACTGTGGAGGGAAAACCTGAGTCCTACAGGGGTCAGTCTATACCAGGGGAGTTAAACTCATCTTAGTTCAGGGGCCGCATTCAACCCAGTTTGATCTCCAGTGATCCGGACCAGTAAAATCACAGCATAATAATTAATAAAAACAACAAATCAAAACTTTCTTTTGTTTTAGAGCAAAAAAGTACATTCTGAAAATGTTCACATTTCAGGAATTATCTTTTTACAAAACATTATGAACAAACTGAAATTTCTTGAGAAAAATAAATAAAATTTCAACGACATTATACCTCAGTTTATCATTTCCACATTACAACTTCCAGATCACAAAGTGTCTACAAAGGAACACAACATTTAGTCACAGCTATCTGGAACTGAATGATGTAGCATTTTACTTTATGATCAAAACGACAAAAGTCAGACAAAAAACAACACAACACAACAAAAACATGAGACAAATGAGAAGTCAGACAAAAAAAAACAAGAACAAGACAAAATATGACAAAAACGACACAGAAAACAATGAATAAAGCAAAACAAAATGATGAAAATTAGACAAAAAACACAAGCAAGACAAAAAGGAAACACAAAACGACAAAAATGAGAAAACAACAAAAACATGAGACAAACGGCAAAAGTCAGACAAAACACAACAAAAACAAAACAAAATATTCCAAAAACGAGACACAAAAAAACAATGAACAATCTAATGTTTTACTTTATGATCTAAACTTGTCATGGTCTAGAAATTATTTTAAATTTATAGTTTTACTAATTTATAATCTGCAGTTTTTACTCTTTGATGGCCGGATTGGACCCTCTGGAGGACCGCTTTTGGCCTGCGGGCCTCATGTTTGACACCCCTGCTTTAGAGCATCTGCGGTGACAGAAAGTGCAGCTGAATTCTTTGTCAACACGCTGTTTTTTTTCTCTCTCCTCTCCCAGGGAGCTGTGCCTAAAGGGAACGCTACCAAAGAATTCATCGAGAGTCTGCAGCTCAAACCGGGACAGGTGGTTTATAAATGTCCCAAATGCTGCAGCATCAAACCCGACAGAGCTCACCACTGCAGGTACGGCGCTCCGTGTGGATGAGAACCTTACAGGAAAGTAGTCCAGGTCTGTCTGCAGACGCTGCAGGTTTTAAGATGCTAAAGTTTGCTGCTTCTGGAGGAAAATCCTGATGCGTCTCTCCCACAGGGAACTCCTCTCCTGCCTCCTCACTGTGTGCTTTTTTGTTTTTTGTTTTTTAGAGTAGCTGTGTAAGTTTTCCCTGCAGACGCTGCAGCTCGATAATAAGGAGTTCCCTGTGTGTCTGCTCAGTGGTTTCCCTGGGATGTCGAGGCTTGAAAAGAGCAAAAACACCACGGAGTAATTGAATTGTAAAGGCAGTGAGTCACTCTTTCTCACAGGCAACGTGGGATTCAGTCTGAATGAAATTATTTGTTTCGCTGAATATTCTGAGTCATTGTTGTGGGTAGTTTTAGACGATACACTGCAGTGACATTTATCTCCAATGAATTACACACAGAATGGAAGCTGTTTAACATCCTGCAGGTCAAAATTGACCCGTTTTGAAGTTTGAAAACGTATATATTTTCACAGTGAAAACTTCCACATCTTCAACATTTTTGGGAAATTTTTGAACATTTTTTTGGTGTAAAAAAGAAATATAAAAAAAATGTTTCTTGAAGAACATTCAGACAAAAATCAACCAAAACCCAGAGATTTTCGCTGGATTTTGGTTGATTTTTTTTCTGAATGTTCTTAAAGGAAATATTAGAAGTTTTACTGATAAATATGAAATCACTTTAGATATTTTGAGGATTTTTTGGAAGATTTTTATTCATTTTTTGAAAATATTTACAATTTTTTATTTTTTTTTATTTCTTGCCAAATTTGATGATTTTAAAAAAAAAACTTTAAAGGGAAACTTTTAAGGAATTTTTGGAATTTTCTTCCTGAAGGTTTTGCAAATTTTTATAAATTTGGGGAATTTGTTTTTGCTGATTTTTGGGATTTTTTTCAGAGAAAGGAACAATATTTTTTGGTGCTGTACATGAGGACAACAGGAGGGTTAAATAAAGGTTTCCCTTAGAAAGTGTGTAAACGGAGCTCACGGGTCGATTTAGAGTCTTTCTGCTCTGCTGTATGGTGAAGTAAGAGTTGTGAGTTTCTACTTGAGTGTCGAACAGCTTTAGTTTTGTCAGAAAAATGACCTCTCCTGCAGCCTCGATGGAGGGCCGGTTTTGGCCCGTGGGCCGCATGTTGGACACCCCTGATGTAGACTGATAGAGTTCATGCGATTATATGCATTCTGATTTACTCTGACAGTAGTTAAATATACAGTACAATCAGATTGGTGCGGTACAGTTTGCCTCTGTAATGTTTTTCTTCCTTTATCTCGTCTTTATCCACAGTGTGTGCAAACGCTGCATCAAAAAGATGGACCACCACTGTCCCTGGGTGAACAACTGCGTTGGAGAGAACAACCAGAAGTACTTTGTGCTCTTCACAGTGAGTCTTTAACTGCAGAAAACTAACATTATAATCCACCTCAGAAGTATCTCATTGTCTGGTTATATATTTACTGCTGTGTTACCATAGTGTGTCATCTTTCTACAGTAGTCTCCAGGTTTACTGGTTTATTAGTTTGTCAGAATGCTTTCATTTCACCAAATTCTTATTTAGGGTCCAACAATATGTCTGTTTTGTTTAGTTTAGTTTTTGTTTTTTCCTTCAGGCCAGCTACTGATTATTAATAATTAAGGAAAATGGTAATCGTTTATTGGATCTGATATGATACTGCATTGAAATGTCTTTATTTATTGTTTACCCATATGTAACAGAGAGCTTATTGACGTTTGTTTTTCAGTGTTTATTGTCAATTACTCTTTAATCAAGACATTCTAATCAAGTATTGTGTGAATAAAAGTCAGAAAATGCTAAATATTGGATCTAATGAGTAGCCTGGCTGATAATTGGTTAATTCCTTACTCTCATTGGTCCATCTTTGAGCTTCATCCAACCTAATGGAGACTGCTGGATCTGACTTATTGTGTCGTTGGTGTGTCTGCACTTTGTGTCTTTTGTGACCATGTTAGCACATAATAATGAGCTTAAAATGATTTAATTTGCTGCAGATATTAGCTTTTGTCATGTGTAATTAATTTAGGCTTGCAATAGGAATACACTGTGGATGTTATAGTTATTCTAGATGTAACGTACGTAAACGTTGTTTGACTACAGCTCCATGAATAATATGAATGACTTTTCAAAATAAGGGCATATTTGTATATAATGGTTATAATAATGAACTAATCATTTCTTCTTCTTGTTTGTTTTCAGATGTACATTGCACTAATATCCTTCCATGCGTTACTCATGGTGGCCTTCCATTTTGTTTTCTGCTTTGAAGAAGACTGGACGAGTACGTATTATTATTTACTGTAGTCAATAATAACTCATTTATTACAGTCAACAGGACTGAAGTTTGGACGCTTTTTGTTGTCCCAAAAACTCAAGCAATCCGTAGAAACAAAAAGAAATAAATGAGTTAAAAGGAACTCTTTTAAGACATGTTATTCACACACCTTACGGGGAATAAACACACATTTTGTGCTGAAAAGGAAAAAAAATATTTACATTATTGCACTCCAACACATAGAAGTGTTAGAAGAGGGAGACGGTTTTAGTTCTGTTTTCTGCCGTTTAGTCACCACTTCAGCAGAATGGAAATATTTCAATCTTTCTCACCTTCCTGTTTGTTGCCAACAAACCAATTCAGCCTTTTATCAACCTGCTTGGATCAATGAAATATTTACTAAAACGCCATAAAGACTGAAAACTAGTATGTCAGATAAATAATGGTACTCTATGTATAATGTGTTTACACGCTTTACAGAACCTATATGAACCCCCAGAGCAGCTGTAAGGCGACAGTAGCAAGAAAAGCACCTTTTTAATGGGAAGAAACCTTGAGCAGAACCCGGCTCATGATATTTAATAAATTTAATGGTGGGGTTTGAGCTGCTAGATGGACAAAGAAAGCAATTTAAAGACTTCTGTAGACCGAACATGAATTATAAATAGTTCATTTAGAAAAGTTGGTTTGTTTTCTTTGTTTTTTATTTGATCACTTGTTCGTTTCTCCTTGTTCTATTTGGTTGACTGTTCACTGTTGTGTACATTGAACATTTAAAAAACCTTGAAAATACAATGTCATTAAAACAAAAGAAAAATTATTATTATTAATCAGTTTATTTAAAAAGGGACCATGTACAACATTAACCCTCCTGTTGTCCTCATTCATGGGCACCAAAAAAATATTGTTTCCTTGTCTGAAAAAAAATCCAAAAATTCAGCAAAAAATTTCCCTGAATTTCTGAAAGTTTGCAAAACCTTCAGGAAGAAAATTCCAATAATTCCTTAAAAGTTTACCTTAAAAGTTTTATTTAAAAAAAAAAAAAAAAAATCCCCCAAATTTGGCAAGAAAATTCTTGTAAATATTTTCAAAAAATGAGTAAAAATCTTCCAAAAAAATCCTAAAAATATCTAAAGTGATTCCATATATATCAGTCAAACTTCTAATATTTTCTTTAAGAACATTAACATAAAAATCAACCAAAATCCAGTGAAAGTCACTGGATTTTGGTTGATTTTTATGTGAATGTTCTTAAGAAACCTTTTGAACATTTCTTTTTTTCCACCAAAAATGTTCAAAGATTTCCCAAAAATGCTGAAAATGTGGACATCAGAAGTTTCACTGTGAAAACAGATTTCTTTCCCACATTTTCAAACTTTAAAACGGATCAATTTTGACCCGCAGGACGAGACGAGGGTTAAACATAAATGTTGCCGTTTGATTTATTGCACCAGAGTTAGCTTTCCATCTGCAGTCATTTGGCAGGTCACAATGAAAACATCACAACATCAAAACAAATATCATAACATCACACAGGTGAACACACGCTCACACATAAATGCAAATTAAAAAGACATTAGTGGTTGCAGTTCAGAATGTCTTTAAGCAGGTTCTTCAGTTTGTTTATTAAACCTGCTGACAGAAATGCAGTTGTTCAAGTCATCAGGCATTAGTTCCACTGAGTCTTCTACAGAAGAAGCTGACTGCCCACAAGTGGTGTGTGGAAAAGGTATTGAACAGTCTCTGGTGGAAGATATCCTCGTGGATTTTATGGATTGTGCCGAGCGATGCTGAATAAACTAGTGCAGAGGAGGAGGGGCTAAACCATTTAAAATTTAAAAAAACAGGACACATATTTGAAAGTAACTTCAAATAATCGAAGCTCAGAAATTGATGCTTATCTAAAATCATGCCATGGTGGGATTGCATTGATTTTTTTTTTTGTCCAGAATTGATTTGTTTGTAAAGAGACTGTGCCCAGTTAGTCCCCAACACGTGAGCTGGTGGTCAGTCGTGAAAATAATGCAGCACCAGTAAAGTGTAAAGTCTTCCTCCCTCTGCAGAGTGCAGCAACTTCTCTCCACCAGCGACCGTCATCCTCCTCATCCTCCTCTGCTTTGAGGGCCTCCTCTTCCTGATCTTCACTGCAGTCATGTTTGGGACTCAGGTCCACTCCATCTGCACCGACGAAACGGTGAGTGACGGCAGCATCATTGTTCTGGAGGATCAACTGCCAGACTTTCATTTCAGAAACCTTCCGGCCTGACAAAGTTTCTTTTAGCCAGATAATAGACACCTCCAGCTTCGTGGAGAACGGTGCTGCTCTGACTGACAAAGGTGTCTTCCATCCTATAAATTGCCATGTTTATTGTCTGTCCAGTTATTTATTGTCCGTTCTTCTTGTGTCGACCATCGTTTTGTTATTGCTTTTTTCCGTGCAGCTAGTAATAGACTGAGTATCTATTTCTGTTTTTGACTTCCGGAGAAATGTATCCTAAATATATGGTTCTAAAATCAAAAGGTAGATACCAGTAAGTATTGAGAATTGTTTCTAAGGTTTTATGTATTTCTTTCCAATAACGGTTAATTTTTGGGCATTCCCACAATATGTGAACATGAACAGCCACAGATCCTCCAACATTGTGAATTCCCATTTGTACAGTGTGCCTTATGGGTAGGGGTGACAAAAAAAATGGATGGATGGATGCAGATCATAAATTCCAGTGTCCCTTTTTTATGATTAGCCAAGGACATTTATTGGATGTTGCATCACAAAAAAAGCATCTTTAAAAAATGCATAAAATACCATCAAAATACTTAAAATGCAACAGTTATTCATAACATTATTCTGGAATTTCCCTTGAGATTAATAAAGCATCCATCCATCCACCCATCCATCCATCCATCTATCTATTGGAGGATACTTTGGTATCTTAACTGTAAAACTATTTCCACTGGAGCCTCCTTTAGTTCGTCCATAGATCCCCAGAATAAAACCGTAATGATGACGGCTAACGGTCGTGAAATCAGAGTCTATTGTTCAGTAAATCAGAGCGCAGATGTAAGCAGCAGCAGGTAATTCACTTCCAGCTCCCAGGTGGGCTGAGATTACAGCGTTTTTCTACTCCAACCGCCCACCAGGATGACTCACAGCGTCGTAATATTCACCACAAAGATCATCTATTTCAGCTTGAGGGGCCTCCAGTGATGAGTGAGTCATCTAACCCTGCTTCAGACCTGCCACAGGAGAACAAAAGAACGCTAAAGACGATTCATTTTTATTCCCTGTCGGTCCACATTAACATTTCCACACACCTGTAGCTGATCCAGTCGGTGTTTTCACTCTTTATCATGTTTCCCTCCCTGCAGGGTATCGAACAGCTGAAGAAGGAGGAGAGAAGATGGGCCAAGAAGTCCAAGTGGATGAACATGAAGGTGGTGTTTGGACACCCGTTCTCTGTGGCGTGGTTGAGTCCGTTTGCGAGCCCCGACCACGGCAAGGCAGACGTGTACCAGTACATCGTGTGAGAGCTGGAGACTCACCTGATTCCTGCTGCTGTGGACACAAACTGAGTGGAAGAAGGCACTCCTCTTCACCACGTCTCCTCTCCTTCATGGTTTATTCAGATGTCAGGGTGTTCTGTCGTGAGGTATTATGTTGTTTCTTTAATTGGATTGTTTCCCTCTTGGTGCTGACTGAGATTAACGAAGCGTCGCTGCACAGCTCGGTTAGAAGCACTGAAGGAGTCCAAACCACAGCGAGAGTTAAAGATCTCTGCAGTACGTCTGATCATTTCCTGCTTCCAGAAACAATGTGAACCAGAGTCCAGAATGTTTCCGCTCTCTCCAGGCGCCACGACAGACGCCTGCTTTTGTCTTCCTGTAAAACGCTGTCACCATCCTTCCTCTTCCTTTGCTGTATCGCCGTCATTGCAATAGTCTTTTTTTTTTTGCTGGATGCTGCGAATGATTTGCCTTAGAACAGTGCATTAGTGAGCAGTGGCTGTTTTCTAAAGACATTTCTATTTATTTGCCTTAATGTGACGGTTCAGGTTCAAGCTGGTTAACAGTGTTTCAGTTTATGTGATCTTTATTTGATGCCAGATCAGCGGATTTGTTCAGGTCGTGTTAAATTTAAAATATTTTCATTAGATTTTCTCTCAGTGAACTCCACCTTATCTGGTGCACCAGCAAAGTTAACCCTGTAAGACCCCCCAAAAATGAGCAATAAATAAATAAATAAATAAATAAAACAAACACACACAAAAAAGAATTATGTCAGTATATATATATATATATATATATATATATATATATATATATATACACACACACACACACAAACATATATATATATATATATGTACACACACACACACACATATATATATAAAATAAAATTTTATATATACACACACACATACACACACACATATATATAATTTTTACATTAAAAAATAAAAACTATAAATTACATATATGTATATATATATAGATGTACAAAAGAAATAAAATAAATTATATATATATATAGAGAGAGAGAGAGAGGAGAGAGAGAGATAGATAGATATATAAACTTAATTTTTTTGTTATAAAAATAAAAATGTAATTATATATATGTAAATAAAATATATATAATATATAAATATAAATATATATATTAAAAAAATATGTATTTTTTTACATTTTTATTTTTAAAACAAAGACGCATATTTATGCATATATATATAAAAAATTTATTTCTTTGTTTTATTTGCTCATTTTATATATATATATAGAATTTTTTTAGTCTTATTTTTTTGGCTAATTTATATGCACACATATATATACATATGTGTGTGTATATATGTGTGTGTGTGTGTGTGTGTGTGTATATAAATAATAATTGTAAAAAGCAGAACTGATGTATTTTTGCAACGGTGGGTTTTCCAGGGTTAAAAGCGATTCTCCTATAGGAGCAGGTAGAGTGGGTTCTCTGGAGATGGAGAGCAGCAATAACCTCGCATTTAAAGTTTGAATCTGTTAGATTTCAGTCCTGATTGATTTGGTGACTCAGAGCAGCTACTTTCTGGTGTTTTTATTCACAGTGTTGCTAAACAAAGTCCCCGGAAGTGAGTTCATAATCAGATTTCTTTCTTGTTCCGTGACTCTTTGCAATATGTAAAACCGTTCCAGTGTCAGAAAACATCCAGAAAAGAATCATGTCTGGTCAGCGCTGAGCCAAAGGCAACTTTATGGATGAACTCTGGTGACAATCAAGTTGCTTTTTGCAGTTAAACCCCCTTTTGTCTTTCACCAGATGTAGGAAATGTTGCAGCAGGAGAAACTTTCTAGGGATCTGATACAGAATGATATCAGGAGAGTGAAGCAGAAAATGCACTGAATTACTCTCTTGATAAACAATTCTATATACGCTCAGTAGCCACTTTGTTAGGCTCAGTCCCTCACAACTCAAGACCAGCTTCACCTCAGTAATGTTTCTAGTGTTCTGTCAGCTCTACTGGCCTATCACAGATATCATGTGTGCCTTTTTTTTTTCTTTCAAGAGCAGCAAAACCCAAAACGGTTTGCAGCAGAGACATCAAGCTGATAATGGTGCGGAGTTCAGCTGTGTTTTTCCAGTAGGAAATGTTAACTAGTATGTGAAATCTGCTGTTGGAAGGTTAATAAACAGAAACCCCATCATTTTCTATCTTCAGTAGAACTCAGACACATATGTAAACACATTTGTCAACATATTAATATCAACATTTTATGCACCTTAAAATGTACATCATATTAAGCAGCGTTTCTAATGTTCAGCACTGCACATTTGAGAACATGATGAAGACAGAATAGAATTTTACTACCACCTCTGACTGTTAAATGTGCTGTAGATTTTATTGCAGCTGGTCTAGTCTGTGTTAGATTGGACCTAATAAAGTGGCCACAAAGTGCAGAAAGGACTTAATAAATGATAATGATATTAAATTGTATCCAACATTAGTCCTAAATGCATGAAAACCTTGAAAATTATTTTGTAAACCCTCAAATCTGTCATCAAGTTGTGTTTTCACTGAAAGTAGCTGTACATTTTGTATAATATTTAACATAGGAATCCACCAGGCAGTGAAACCAGCTTCAGTTAGATTTTTTTTTTGGCAAGTCTGTGCGTGTTTGTCTTTGACTTTTTAGCTCGATAAGCATCACAGTCACCAGCTCAGACAGAGAGTCAGGGAATAAAGCAATACTCGTTGCTCTCTGAATGCACTGACCCTAAGTGTAATTCACTTCTCAACTGATGGAATTTGTTCGTGGATAATCCAGTTTGTCATAGATTGTTTTTGTGAGTCTGTCTGGAGGGAAAAATCCTCACAGGATGAAATGATTCACGTTTATGTTGCTGGAAAACGTTCACCGAAGCCTAAAAGACTGTAAATCCATGTTTTACCTGTTGGAGCAGTAAAAATCTACCTGATGGGACGAGGAAGGTGAAGATTTGACCTTCTGGTGATGAGAGTTTGATGCAGTTGGGAAAAAGGCCACTTTGAAGCATTTAACACTAAAATGCCTTGTTTGAAAGCCTTATTGTCGATAAAAATGAGCTTCTGGAGGCGATGAAAGGACTTCATTAAATATATTTGTTGCCAAATGGAACGCTGAATGAAGGGAGCTTATGAAGTTACTGTTTCAAGGGCAGAGAGATTTTCTTTGGCTTTTAAATGTTTTTAAAAAATCCTTGCCATTATGTGGAGATGGAACAGGTTTACACATACAGGACACCAGCTTTCCTCTCTTTATTCTCAGATGTTCATTCTGTTCTGTGTGGTCCGGTATGGATAATGTTTGCTGCAATTACTGTGGACCACATTATGTTTTATTTCTTCTTTTTTTGACTGTGGTATTTGTTTAAATGGGAATGAAATAAAACTGTATGAATATGACACAAATTTTGGTTAAGATTTGTGGATACTTTATAGACGGTTAACCTTTTGGAATGAAATTAGTGACAAATGTGTTACTCTTAAAATCAAAGATGCAAATAAAAATATATAAATATTTGATACTAAAGTGCCAAAAAATAATGTTCATTCATCATTGTTACAATATACATACATAATACAATATGTTTTTGGATATTTCTGTGAATTTCTCACCATTCTACAGTATTTTAGCTGAATATACTGAATTATCTGTAATTTTACAGCATAACCATGTAAATCAGAAATATTGAAAAAAATGAGCAAAAATAACATATATTTCTATATAATAAAAATGAATAATTAAAAAAAATCCCCCCAAAAATAAATTATATATCTGTAAAACCCAAACATAGAAAAAAATTGCAAAAATAACATTTATTTAAATATAAATAGTAAAAATAATAAAAAATTCAAAAATATATATTTTTTTCTCATAAAAAATTATAATCTGTAAAACCCAAATATAGAAAAAAATAGCAAAAATAAAATTCATTTAGACAAATAATAAAAAATATGGTGGTCTAATATCATGCTCTTGTCTTCAGTGTCGAGTTTTAAGTTGAATTTAGTTTTGTTTTGCATTTTTGCCAGTGGTATTTAAAGGAAGCTCAAATGGAACATAGAGGTACTGTAGACCAGCTCGAGGCTAACGCTAGCAGCTCCATTAACTCCAGCAAGCATTCATTAGACTTTACTGTCTGAATGCAGAGAGGACACTGAGCTAAATGAGAAGCTGCTTACGGCACCAAAACGCAGTCCTTCACATCTAATTCAGTTTCACTGGAAGCAGAAAAGCTTCAGATCCTCTCACGGAAACACAAAACCCGAGTGATGGAGACGGGAATCTTGTTTGTCAGATGAGATGTTTATTTAATAATTTAACAGTGTTTCTCCTCTCATCGGAGATGGCGATTTTACACATCTTTTCAAGTGGTTCCTATTAACAGAACATATTTACACTTTTACAAATGTTTGTTTCGCACAATCTGTAAGACCATTTATGAATTATTTATATCGGAGCACAGAGAGTCTAATCAAACTGTCTCGATTTGTGTTAAAAAAAAATTGAACATAATGGGAAGATTTGTCCGTTCAGCAGCCTTCAGATTAAAGCGATGACTGCGCTGCAACATTTAAGAGTAGGAGTCCAACAAACTAATGCAAAATCAGTCTATTTTCCATTAGTGCTGAGCTCCCCTCATTAAATATTCAAACTCTTTAACACCGAACAAAGACTGTTCTAACAATCAAAACTGATGAATTTAGTTGTTTCTTTGCAGCACATTAACTTGATGTGACGACGCACCTGGTCAGGTCAAGATGATGTTCTAGCAGTTTTCTAATCTCTCTGTCTACAGTTTATGTGCGCACAGATAGAAGAACATCACACTCAACGCCATGCTGCCGTCACAGAGCTGTAGTTGTGGCTATTGCAGAAGCTCTGGCTGGTTATGTTACAGTGAAAGTGGGTTCACAGGTCGATGGTTTCCCCTCTTATCATGCCGTTAACTGGAGAAAAGCCAGGCTCCGAAAAGTGTTCAGAAACAAAAGCAAAGATTAAAGGTAGGTTAGAGGAACATTCACTTTTTTGCCAAGAGCTAAAACAACACCACTCAAGCCTGTATAGTAGTGAAGCTACAACCAACAACCAGTTAGCTTAGCATAAGACCTGTCACGTCTCTTCTGTTAGCTCTTAAGTTGGCTACTGCTGTTGATATCCACAAATAAGTATAATGCTAGTTTTTTTGTACACATTTTTGCACAGGTTAATTCATAAAATAATGACACACAATGTGTTAAATAGCATTAGAGATGTTGGCAGATGGATTTTGCCCCCTTTAGCCAGAGGTAAGCTAGCTGTTTCCAGCATTAAAGCTAAGCTAACCGGCAGCTAGCTCCAGCTACGAGTCGAAGAGTGGTATTATTTTTCTCAGCTAACTCTTGACAAAAAAGTAAAGCTAAATTTCCTCAAAAAATGTTCTTTATACAACACACCCAGGATGCTTAAACGTGGAGGCACAAATAACTAAAGTGTTATGCTGCTGCGTGTACAGCCCTGCTATGAAACATCACTCAGCCGGCCTTTAACATGAGAGCCTATAGTAGATCATAATCACATTGTCACTGCAGTCACATTAATAGGGATGCATGTAAATAACATGATACAAAACCTGCACAGCAACAGTTGGAAGGACATCTGATATATTTGTGCGTTGCTGCTGTGGGATATTACAGACAGGTATTATAGCTACCATTATGCATTTATAATATGATATGTATCCGAACAACAGCAAAGTGTGATCGTAAAACACCGTTCAGTAAATCAGCCTTTGATGTCATGCTGCAAACACCTGTATACTGATTTATACTAGCAGGAACGTCCTTCTACAAGCATATATGGACACGTTCTGTCCTCGTTTCTTGACAGCTCCCGCTCCGTTCCACGCATCACAGTGTTATAACGTTATTGCAACCTCGCCGACAGATCCAGGGATGTTGAGAGAAGCTTTCAACGAAGCCCCGAGGAACGGTGAGCAATGGATTATTATTCATGATGCGCAACAGAATAATATGAGATCGCAAATGCGGGGCACATAAAGCTCAATGGGCGATCATGAGACTGCGTGATGTCTCTGATGGTGGACAGACAGCGATGGACGCCCAAGTCACGAGGTTAATGAAGCGCTTCACGGGGCCGTCACTCTGAGGTGGACCGACGCTCCCAGGATGCTTTGGTGCGATTTATCCGAGTTCAGGCCTTGGTGGGAACATGCACACATTTATCATGGAATGGAAGATCAGCTGCCTTTGAGTGTGTCATGCTCATGTCGTGAGGTTAAGGTTCAGGCTATCGAGAAAGGCAAACGAAAATAAAACCCAGGCAGAGAGCACATTGGTACCAGGGACGAGCCTTTCAGCGCTACATTAGAAGGATTATTACTAGTGAAGACGTTAGTGCACTTGGTTAGCTAAGTGCTTGAGTTAAAACATCGCCTTGAGCATGCATAAAATGCAATGCCAGTGTAGGATGTTTACAGTGAGTGTCGTAGTAGTTTAAGTACACGTGGACATTAAGAGAGCTTTGGGGGATACAGTATATAACTCACAGGCTGACTGATGGTGGCATCATGCACACACAAAACTCAAACATTAACTTCAGCTCAGTCTGTCATTATGCACACACGTTCCCAAATTATATATGTATTGTATAATCTGGCTCCTCCTTTAAAGGAACAGTTCCACATTTAGTGACTCTTTCCTATTTGCAGAAAATTAGGTGGAAAGATTGATGTCATGTTCACACAATAAACTGGAAGTATTAGTGAGGCCGCTAGCTAATTTATGGCGCTTTTCCACCAGCACCTACTCAGCTCAACTCTACTTGGGTTTTCCATTTGGACGTAGCACCCGGTACCAGGTTCTATTTTAGTACCGACTCGGCCGGGGTTCCAGCGAGCTGAGTGGAGTCGATAATGTGACATCTACAGAGTGCAGGCCACTGACTGGACAGGGAGTGACGACACACCAGACCTGTACCGTGGACGAATGAAGAGGTCGAGACTTTTCTGTCTTTGTTGGCGGACCAAAGAATACAGAGGGAGCTGGACGGAGAAAGTTTATCAGGAGGTCTCTGAGCGGATGGCCGCCCACGGATACAGCAGGACAATGCAGCAGTGTTGGGAGAAGCTGAAAAAGCTCCAAAGTGACCATCAAGGACCACAACAGCCAGAGTGGGTCAAACCGGAGGAGTTGGAAGTGGTTTAGCCAAATGGACACCATTTACAGACTGGTGAGCAACAGGAGGACAAGTACGTATGTGGTTCTTTTAAATTGTCAGTTTTTGAGCTTTGAAATAGATTGAGCAGGCAGATACTCTTTTGTAAATGAATTTACAAAATTAGTCAAGACCATGTTTGAGGACGGTGAGTGTTTTGTTATTCCATCCACGATGGGGTGGTGCTAAATAGTAATGGAAAACGACCTAAACCGAGCTGAGTTGAGCCGAATAGGTGCTAGTGGAAAAGTGCTATAAGCTAACATAAAGACTGGAGACTGGAGGAATCAGATTGCACCAAAGAGAGAAACACAACAAGTTGTGGTTTAATCAGAGGATTTCCAGATAAATGTAACCACACTTCTACCAGCTAGTGAAAAACCCCGCATGCAATCCCCCAGAAAACCACACAGTTTTACAGTTTTTTTTTAGGTTTTTTTTGGACAGATTAAACAAACAAGATCCAGTAAGATTTATAGGTGCATCAGAGTGGACTCCCCCATATCTAGTCTTTATGCTAAGCTAGGCTAACTAGCCGACATGGACAGTGGTCTCAATCTTCTCATCAAACTCTCAATAAGACAGCAAATATTTCATGAAATGTCAAACTATTATTCTAAATCTTTTTGCTTCCTTCCCATTTTTTCTGTTAGCTCATGACTTGTGCTGTTGCTGTTGTTGACTGGTTTCCAAAAAATAACTTAAAGCTAGTATCGTTTTTGCTTCTTTGTAAGCTTGTGGACAAAAGATGAGTTTAGAGCTTCTGGGAGGCTGGACCCAGGCATCCTTCAGACCGTCTCCACTATCCACTGTAGCTGTGCCACGGCCGGGCTGGCTGGAGGCCAACATCTCCTCTGATTTTAGAACAAGGCTGCAGCTGAGCCAGCAGGGTTTTACAGTCTGCACGGCCACAAACTGCAACCTGAGGGGTAGATACTGACTCCAAATAGAGCATTTCGACTGTACTAGTTAAACAGGTAAAACCAGGAATAATTAGTTTTACTTTCTTTGTTATTTAACTGTAATATGAATGACTAGTGTTGGAGTTAAGGAACAAAAGTGCATTAAATACAGTAGCTGTTTCTCAGATTTCAAGATTCTTCGTCTCTATGTGGAATCAAAGGAGATGTTTGCTGATACACACCACAGTGGGCTAGTGGAGACCACACATATTATTCGTCCTTCTTGGCGACAGCATTCTGTTGTCCGTCCTGCGGTGAAACCCTCTGAAGTACCAGCAGACCAGAGAAGGTCAGAGAGATCCCGACCCACCACAATGCAATCTGGGCTTCCCCAAAGATCAGCTGGCCCAGGAACGCCTGCAGGATTCAAGTGGAGGGCAGAATTAACAAAAAGTCATTTAAGATGATGAGAAACATTAGTTAAAAGAGGAAGAAGGATAACTCTTCTGAATATAGTCCAACCTATTTTCTAAAATAAACCATCTTATATAAGGAACAAAGGACGTAAGGTCACTGTGAAATGATTTCCACCCTCGGCAGCCTGGAGGAAGTCGGAGATGCTGCTACTTACGGAAGATATGAAGTTGGAGGCAGTGGTGGTCACAGTGGTTTGGGTGGAGGACGAGGAATACCTGAGAGCTTTGGCGAGGAAGGTCCACATCACAGCGTTGCAGGTGAAGAGCAGCCCGCCACACAGCAGCCTCAGAGGAATATGGAGCTGAAAGCCAGAGCAGATGGGACTCGTTAACGGCAAAAACGTTGACTCGCTGCATTTTACGGGCAGCTGGCCAACATGTGCACCTGCAAAGCTGATTCAGTTAAAGAGAGGAGCTTTTGCAGCCATTGATGAAGTGGTGGAAGCCACATATACAGCACCATAGATTCAGATTTGTGAATGATTTGTGTTTTGTAGTGTTTGATCTGGTAATAACATGCTGCTGCTAGCTCGGGCTTCTGGTTGGTCCTTATAATACACTGGAAAAAATGCCCCTCTCTAAACAAGAAAAAAAAAGCTTATTTCAATGAACTTTTACCTTGAAATAAGTGAAAAAATCTGCCAATAGAACAAGTGAAAAATGGCTTGGTAAGATTTCTTGAAATAAGATATGATATTTAGAATATTGAGATCTTAAAATTAGCTGAGAAAACTTATTTTAAACTATATTTTACCAGGATTGTCAAGCTTAGGTGTCTTAAAATAAGCCAAACATGCTAAAAAAATAGTTTTTCACTAAAAAAATAGATTTTTGCTTTCATGTAACCTCCTAATTTGAGATGTATTAAACCTATTTTGAGTTTTCTTGTAAAATACAACTCAAATCAAGATAATTTCAAGATTGTTTGACTTAACAAGATACTTAAGATGCATTGTATTAACCCTCCTGTTGTCCTCATTTACGGTCACCAAAAAATATTGTTTCCTTGCCTGAAAAAAATCCAAAAATTCAGCAAAAAAAAAAAAAAAATCCCCAAATTTCTCAAAATTTGCAAAACCTTCAGGAATAAAATTCCAATAATTCCTTAAAAGTGTTATTTTTTAAAAAAATCCCCCAAATTTGGCAAGAAAATTCTTGTAAATATTTTCAAAAAATGAGTAAAAATCTTTCAAAAAATCCTACAAATATCTAAAGTGATTCCATATATATCAGTAAAACTTCTAATATTTTCTTTAAAAACATTCACATAAAAATCAACCAAAATCCAGTGAAATTCGCTGGATTTTGGTTGATTTTTTTGTGAATGTTCTTAAGAAACATTTTTCCATGCAACTTGCCAGAGCTTGAGCAGTTTTGCAAAGAAGAATGAGATAAAATAGCAGTGTCCAGATGTATAAGGCTGCCTGAGATCTGTCAGCAAAAACTTAATGCTGTTCAGCCCAAAGTGTATCACATAAATACTGATTAAAAAGGGGTAAAAATGTATGCAATTAGTTATTTTACATGTTACATTTGTAATTAATTACATTACTTTGCAGAAATGTTTTCATTTAGGCACGAAAGAGTCTTTTTTCTAAGTTCTTGTCAAAAATACCTAAAGTACATTAACCAGAATTCAATGCTGAGAAGGAGTAAAAACCAAAAATTACTTTTCATACGCACTGTATACAATGATTGTCCATTACCAATGCCTTTGTAAGAAGTAGCTATCGCGGGATGGAGTGTACAGCACACAATGGTAATAAATACAACTTAGTGTATCACTGGACTAAATGTACTTATTGTTGTTTCCATAATATCATACAAAAGTAGTGGAGAGGGCACAACTAACACAGAAAAGCTTCTACAGGGTTAATATGAAGAAATGGCACAACATAGTATAAAGCAAGTCAGCATGAACTCATCAACATTTTAACACTGGAGATGTTACCAAGATGTCAGTTCTGATTCATGTTGCAGCATCACTCTTACTTAGTCCTAAACCCTACATACAGTCTATGACTCATGCAGCACATCAGCAGTCTTTGCATACACTTTGCATCCACCAGCAATCCTAATTTCCTCTTTTAAATGCGGTCACAGCTGCGTGCAGATATATATGACATGACATCACACAAGCGTGCCCAAGACACCAACATACCAACACTGCAGCAGTACATCCAAAACACACATTATTCTGCTGCTCAGTTCTCAAACTAAAGACCTGGCAAAGAAATCCTGCCACGAAAATGGTTCCTCTTCTAAATCAAATCAAGCCTTATTGTCATTTTTGCTGCACACACTATAGTACAGGCAGGATGAGAGAGCGTTTCTCCAGGATCCAATAACTTAACCCTCCTGTTGTCCTCATTTATGGGCACCAAAAAATATTGTTTCCTTGTCTGAAAAAAAATCCAAAAATTCAGCAAAAAAAATTCCCCCAATTTCTGAAAATTTGCAAAACCTTCAGGAAGAAAATTCTAATAATTCCTTCAAAATTTCCCTTAAAGGTTTTATTTTTTTTTAAAAAATCCCCCAAATTTGGCAAGAAAATTCTTGTAAATATTTTCAAAAAATTACTAAAAATCTTCCAAAAAATACTAAAAATATCCAAAATTTATTACATATATATTAGTAAAACTTCTAATATTTTCTTTAAAAAAAAAAAAAAATATATTAACCAAAATCCAAAGACCCGGTTTAAAGTTTGAAAATGTGGGAAAAAAAAAAAAAATTCACAGTGAAACTTTTCAACATTTTTGGGAAATCTTTAAACATTTTTTGGTGGAAAAAAAGATATGTTAAAAATGTTTCTTAAGAACATTCACAAAAAAAATCAATCAAAATCCAGCGAATTCTGCTGGATTTTGGTAGATTTTTATGTGAATGTTCTCAATCAAAATATTACAAGTTTTACTGATACATATGTAATCACTTTAGATATTTTTAGGATTTTTTTGGAAGATTTTTACTCATTTTCTGAAAATATTTACAAGAATTTTCTTCCCAAATTTGGGGGATTTTTTTAAAATAAAATTTTGAAGGAATTATTGGAATTTTCTTCCTGAAGGTTTTGCAAATTTTCAGAAATTTGGGGAATTTTTTGGCTGAATTTGGGGATTTTTTTCAGTCAAGGAAACAATATTTTTTGGTGCCTGTAAATAAAGACAACAGGAGGGTTAAGGTGCAGATGTGTGCAAATCCACATCAGCAGTTCAGACATAATACTGAATAGTACTATGTAGTATTAGTATGTGTATTAGTAGTACTCAGTACTGAATACTGCTCTGAAACATAACTAGCTTTTCATGATCATCCAACCAAAAGAAATCCAAAAAAACAGCTGCGTGCAGTTGTTTCTGACATCACGGTGACGTATGAGGAGAGCGTGAAGGTCACACCAGAACCCCTCTGACCCGCTTCAACACGTCAACCTTCCTCCCGTGACAAGATGCATCAAAAATAACGCGATACCTCACACCGGCACGAGCTGCAGTGTCCTTCATCACGCGGACACGGCACGAGAGGCGCTCCCCCCGTGATGCTGCCGGTGGTGCTGATGCTGAGGGATGCGGGGATCACCCCCAACTTCCCCGGTGAGAAACCACCCGTCCAGGCTGCATCATCCACTCCCTCCCTCCCTCCCCCTCTCCGCCTCCTCACCCCTCCGTTAATTATTAACTTTAACTGCGGCGGTGCCTCACCCGGTCACACGCGGTAGTTTCGTCCGCCTGTCTGAATTTCCGCTGCTCTCCCCACGTCCGGAGTCCGGTTTCACAGACTCCCTTCAGGTAGTCGGCTCCCAGGGACAGTTTGGCCGACGACGACGCCACGGCGCCGAGGAATCCCGCCAGCAGTGCATAGAAAACTCCTGGGAACATGGTGGCGACGAGGACAGCCGAGACTCATTCTCCTCTGGTCTCTACATGTCTGATGCTGCTGCTCCGGGATCAGCTGCTGCTCTCACCGTCTCCCTGCACTTTCCACCCGCAGCCGTCCGGCGGCAGTCACACAACACATGGTCAAGCCCCCGGTGCATGCTGGGAAAGGTAGTCCCGTCAGATCTCACAGGGTTTCTGCAGAAATCAGCCAGTCAGATTTAATGCTTTTTAATGCCATTTTAATGCTAGGCTGTAAAAATTTAATGCCACGACGGTGAACTCAACAAATTATATGGGTTTGGTTTTTGTAAAAGACGATTTTTATATGAAAACTCCCTACATTTCACTATTTCTGACTCCAGAAACCACCCCTGACCACCAACAGGCTGCAGTCATTCTCTGAATTCCACATTTTCCAGCTATTTTTGCTGGAATTTGCATTTCCCCATTTCCCAGCTCTCCTCCACCTGGTCCATGCACCGGCCACTTTAAAAACATGCAGTTTTTGGCAACTGTACCCGACCGGCTGGAACAATTATCGTAATGCTTCGGCATGTTTATGCAGATGCACATATCTGATGAATCGGAGTCTATAATTGCACATTATTATATTATTATGATCAAATATTTTTTCTTGAAAACTGCATAAAGAATTTTTAATGCCACTGAGAATCAAATTTAGTGATTTTTAATGCCATTTAAGGCCTTAATTTTCGCAAAATCAATTAAATGGCTATTAATGCTTTTTAATGCCCTGCAGAAACCCTGTCTCATAAGCTTGGCTTGCATGAAGAAGCTGCAGTGATTCTCCAAACATGCTGGAAACACGACAAATGACATTTATGGTGCAGTTTAACGACATTACCCTCTACTCTGATCAAAGCTGACTTCTCTCATATTATTCTCATGCTATTAATAGGTTTATCAGAGGACGATCAATACTATTGTGATGTCCTTGAGAGAGTAAAATTTGGTCCACTTTGACTGATTTGATTGATTATTCTGGTGATTAATTGAGTAATCGGATTCCGCACTAGGCATGCACGTTACAGCATCAGAAGTGAAAGTGAGCACGCTGTGCAACAGAAATAACCGTCCTGGACACCCACTCTACTTCCCACTGGCTAGTGATATTAGTTTGGTTGAGTGCAAAAGCTGTGTTCCTTTCATTCCATTGGTAGATGAACTGGATTGACTCTGTAGTCCTATTTTTTATTTTTTTCGAGCCAAACGCCGTCGCCTCATGCCAGAATTCCGGCACGGTGTCTGAATACACAGAAAACATACAGTGAAGGTACGTATTCACTAGATGTGTTTTTCCCGCATGTAAACGCGCCACATCTGAAAATCACACGCATGGTGGGCGGTCACTAGCGGGTCACAACATTGTCACATGACCAAGCTTTCAGCTTGACAGTCCAGTAGATGCATCAGATAAACATATTTTGTTTATTCTTCTTTATATTTCCACTTTTATTTTATTCCTCTTTTATAGTTTTATTTTTGTAATTTGGCACTCTCACTACTTCACAGGTTTGGTTGCATTTAAATAGAAGTTCCAGATTTTAAACGTAATAAATACAGCAGTTTTAAACAGACACAACCAGCTCGATTCACACTCGCCGTTTAAGTGAATGAAGAATGTCCCAACGCGCTCTCCGTACTCGCGCATGTGCAGTAAGGACAGGGACCGCAGGAGGGAATGGCGCCAGTTTCATTTGGACTGCTGCGATGTTTTTTCTCCATCCCTTTTAATCCATCGCCGTCCTAACTACGAAGCTCCACGTAAAGTATATTCAAAAATGGTACACGTGAGAGCCGTACATGATATTTTTATTATATTTTAACGCTCAACCATGTATTTTTATGGTATTGTAAACGTTTTAGCGCTAGCTTAATTTACACACTATTTCATATTTCCCAGCTCCTATTTGTGTCTGAAACTCAAAAACTTGCCATGAAGTAGCGAAGTATTGAACTTTTCTATGTACTTTTGGGCACTATGATTTGTTTTTATTTTAATAGTAAACATTAATCAAGCTTAGTATGAGAAAATGTAATTTATAGATATATAGATAGATACTTTATTGATCCTGTGGGAAATTCAGGATAATTAGTTATTGGAAATTTTTATTTTTATATATATATATATGTGTGTGTGTGTGTGTGTGTGTGTGTGTGTGTGTGTGTGTGTGTGTGTGTTTGTGTGTATGCATGTATTTATATATCAAATTTAGTTTTATTTTTGTCTCATTTTTTCTATTTTTGGGTTTATATATTATTTTTAGTTTTATTACTTTTTTCATTTCTCTATATGTGCTATTTTTAAATTATTTTCTATTGCGTGTGTATGTGTGTGTGTGTATACATTTTTTCTATATTTGGGTTTATTATTATTATTATTATTATTATTATTATGATTATAAGTTTTTTTGCTCATTTTCTCTCCTCTCTCTCACCTAATGGATGCAAAACCAGTGGCTTCCATAGATTTCTAAGTATGTAAATGTGTAGTCATACCTGTATTAAAATAACAACAACAAAACCCAATACATTTTGAGAGTTTAAATGATTGCTTGTCATTGATACTTTATCCTGCAGGTGAAACTGGTGAGAGCCTTGTGTGAAAGCAGTAATATTGCATTCATGTAGTTGTTCTGCCTGTTGTATTGCATAGTACATACACACAAACAGATTTATTACTTCAGTCAAAAATAGGCTGTTGTTTCTCCTTCCACTGTGTGATGAGTTGAGGTCGATGTGAAATCTGGCTATGTTTGCTTTATGATATTTAAAGTTAGGAAATTTTTTTGTCCCTCAACATGTTTCAGGTAAATGCTGAATTCACTCGTATCACTACAGTCCCCTTGTTGTCGACCTTTATGCCCCGACTGGATCCCCACACCAGCCAACTAATGAGGGTGTTTAAGAAGGCCAGAGGATAAAGTAGTGTGTAAGTCAAGTGTGAATTTATGGCATGTTAACAGGTTTACTGCAATATCTTTAGAAATAACTTTCAATTTCAATTTTACTCAGTTGTTCATATATTTAGAAGAATCTTTGTGTAAAAATACCATGTGATGTTTGGTTATAGGCAGCCATGTTGATTTTTGGCCTGAAAACTGCAAAAATCTCAACTATAATAATGAGAGAAAACCCTAAGGTGTGCTCGACTGAGAGGAATAACAGGAATAACCTAATGCTAAAGTTTACAGCTCTGACATTTAATTGTCTCTGCTCATTCATTCCGACTATTTCAAACTCAGCAGTGAACCCACCAATTCTGACAAACCCCTTCACTGATTGTAGAGATCTATGTTTGTATAAAACGTTCACACAAACATGAAAACTAGTACTCAATCACAACTACACAAAAACAGATTCTTTTTTTAACAGCTCTATTGCTGTTTTTATTGTAGTTTATATTTTGTTCAATCTTGTCAAACAATAAAAGATGTAAGGAATTTTCTGGTAAATTTAGTTTTTTTTTAAAATGGTGTTCTTTTCTTTTAAACTATGTGTTACTAATGTTCCATGTTTATATATATTTACAGAACAATAGTATATATTAATATGATACGTGTGGTTTCTTTACATTTCCGTTATTTTAGTTATTGGTCTCTGGTCCAGACAGGCAGAGGTTGAGGGGAAGAGGGTCGACCTGAATCAGGACTCAGGCTGAGCTTTGGTCCCACCAGTTTTCTTGAAGAAATGAAGGACCCTCTTCCACCAGGGCTACTTCTTTTTTGTTTTTTTGTCCTCTGCTTCCTGGACACAAGCTTCTTTTTCGTCCAACATCTTTTCAGCTTCTGAAAGTGCCTGAGCCTGAGTCTGGCCGTGGGCTGTGGCCCAAGTCTAGCTGTGGGCTCTTGACTGGGCCTGGCTGCAAGTCCTCCCTCAGGTCTGGCTGTGGGTTCTGGCTTGGGTCTAACTATGGGTTCTGCTGTGGATTATCGTTGATCTTGTCTCTGGAGTAACCCATCCTCACCATCAGGCGATTCTTTTCTGGTCTCTGATGTCCAGCTCCGGATCTGTGAAGGGCTTCAGCTCGTCTTCATCAGAGCCACTGTTGATCCAGCGATGGTTCATAATTTGTTCCAGAGTTCCCCTTTTCCCTCGGCACACACGTTCCTCTGCCTCAACATCCGATCCATCCTTCACAACCTTAAATAGCACACACATGGTTCTCTGCTTCATCGTGAATTCAGGGCTTCTATAAAAGCTCAGATTTCTTATTCAGATGCTGTGGGTTCTGGCCCAGGTCTAGCTGTGGTTTGTGGACTGGGCCTGGCTGCAAGTTCTGCCTCAGTTCTGGGTGTGGGTTCAGGATTGGGTCTATCTGTGGACTCGGGCTCTGTTTCCATGGTTACAGCGCCCTCTTCGCTGCCACATCGGTCGGGGATGTGGGTCTTCTGTAGTCTGTTCTCTCTGCAGAGAGGGAAAATCCTCCATATTCAGAATGCCTGGCCAGTCGGCCTCCTGGGGCTCTGGTACCTTAGTCCAGGGGTTTGGAGGCGGACTCAGGTCTTTGGGCCAACATTCAGGTTGGTCTTGTTCTTCTACCTTTGCCTCTAGCTGCTTAAGGCAGGACTGAACAAGTTTCCTCCTTCTTTTCACCCTGGACTCCATTGCGATGAGCTTTCTGGTTCACTGTGTCGTTGTCTGCTGACTGGACTGGTGTGAGTGCTTGATGAGAACAAGGGGGTGGTATTCTAAACTTTTTACTTTGAATGTGACATCAGTGATGTCACACATTTTGCTCCAATCAGATTGTCACATGACTGTCAGGTGACATTTGAATAAGCTTTGTGACAACCACATAAAGACCCTCGTTCATCTGCTTTTAACCTCAGCGCTGCTTTTCCTCACATTGCCAACAATACACCGGCTGTGTTTGAAGGGGATCTGCACACATAAAAAAAGCCTATTAAAAAAGCATTTTAATATGAGCGATTCTCTAAGCTTCTCTATGCTGTTTCACTGTAAACAGTTAAAAGGTTATAGATATTATACAGTATGGCCGGATGTGAATATTCGGTTGTTGTGGTGGTATCTGAATATTAATTTTGAGATCCGAATATTTAGATCAGCCCCCCCACATCAAAACAAAAATTTGTGAAATAAGTCAAAACATGTTTTATATTTTAGGTTATTTGCTGTGATTCCTGCTTTGAACACTCTTGGCATTCTCTCTATGAGCTTCATGACGTAGTCACCTGAAATGATTTCCAACAGTCTTAAAAGAGTTCCCAGAGATGCTGAGCACTTGTTGGCCCTTTCGCCTTCACTCTGCGGTCCATCTCATCCCAAACCATCTGGACAGTCTGGATTTGTGTTTGGGGTCATTGTCCTGTTGGAAAATAAATGATGGTCCACCTAAACGCAAACTGGATGGGATAGATAAGAGATAGATAGATCGATAGATGGATAGATAGACTGTAGATAAATAGATGATAGATAGACTGTAGATAGATAGATAGATAGATAGATAGATAGATAGATAGATAGATAGATAGATAGATAGATAGATAGATAGATAGATAGACTACCAGTCAAAAGTTTGGACACACCTTCTCATTCAATGCTTTTTATTTATTTGTATTATTTTCTACATTGTAGATTAATACTGAAAATTAACCCTTTTTTGTTTACAACATAATTCTGTATGTATTATTTTATTGTTTTGTTTTCAGTATTAGTCTCCAGTCTTTAGTGTATATATAATCATAATAATTTTATATAACAAATTCCAGAAAGTCAGATTCTGCTCTACTTAGTTTTGAGCAGTTTTGAGCTACTTTGGCTTTGTAGTTGTGCAGAATTTCTCAATCCTGCCTGGAAAACTACATCACTTCTTGATATTTTCCTCTGAACCAAGTTTCTCTTCTGGCCAGCAGATGACTCCAGTGTGCTTCAGACAACACATCTAACACAACCTGCTGCGGGTATAAATCATTGACTTGGAACCTGCGTGTAGTCCGTGACAATTAGCTGGAAATACTACCTGCTTTTCCTGTTGATGACTTGTTGCCACGCGTCTGTGTCGCCTTTCCATCTTGACATTTGTGTGCAATAAAATTTTAATTAGTACATAAAGAAGTCATTATCCCCACTTTCACTGCATGTGTGTGTCAAGTTATGAAGGGATTAGAACAAAGAGTCCTTGAAGGAAATGAAAGGCACAAAAAATATAAAACTTGGACCCAATAACAATGCAGGGTGTTTGTGTGCATGTTGTGTTTTTTTTCCTGTTGTCTGTGCAAGAGGATATTAGAGTGACAGTGCAGAGGAGAAGTGAGGTGTCCTCTGCTGTGATCTCTGCTCACTCCGTTACATTTCGACATCGTTATCTTCCTGGAGCTTCTGCTTAGTAGAAAAACTCTCAATTCAAGTGGAGCCATTAGCTGTTGAGTCCTCGCTGCGAGTTTTCAGCCTGAAGCTCCTCTGACGAACACGAGTGTCGAGCTAAAGCGCTAATTGGGGTCCTTCTGCTCCTCTTCAATTGAGCGATAATTGAGCCCATAGAGAGCTTCCTTGACACTTTTTGCTTAAGGTCTGTCACTTCTTGTATCTTCATCCACCTTTAGTGCTCTCGGTCCTCTGAGGTGATCTAATAATGATAAAAAAACTAAATCTATCCTCAAACCGTAGGGCTCATTAGTGCAATGACTTTAACAATGACCTTTAACTCTGGCAATTACTTGAAGACTAAAATAGGTTTTGACGAAATTCATTTCGAAAAACATGTTCATGGGTCCGTCTTCTCTCTTTTTAAAAAAATATAATTTTTCATAAGTATTAGACCTCTAGAGCTTTGACAGCCGACTGGTAAAATTGAACTTTTGGCTATTTTTGGTCATGAGTTTCAGTATTTTTTAGCAAACACATCCTGCAGCTGCACAATGGCGACAATCTAATGAAAATTAAATGAAGAAATAATACTTTCACACGGCTGTCTTGTTTCCAATTATTCTTCTTTCACTTCCTGCGGTACATAGACAAGGCGAATAAACGAACAAGACATGGTGTTTGGGGGATTCTTTTTTGTTCATTAAATTGCTTCCAAGAACCAACTGTCTGATTATTTGCTGGACACAATTTCAAATTAAAACAAAACTCATGTTATTTTTGTGCCTCTGATTTTAAATTGAATTTGGCATTCAGTTGTAGTTGCGTTTGGTCTATTTGTACTTTGTCCACCAACAACAAGAAAGTACAATAATTTCCTTTTCAATTACTATTAAAAAACAGCTTAGTTTACAAAAGACTTTAACTACTGAATTGAACCAGTCTCAGTGATTTTTGTCAATAAAATACATTTCATATGATTGTACTTCTTTCCTTGAATATATCACCTTAGGTTCTGGAAATTATTAGGAGAATATTTCATTATTGTCATTGAATTAGAAGTAATTGACCAATAACCAACAAATGTTAAAAACTGACATTTACAAGTACAAGGTGTTTGTTAAGATGTGAAAATCCAACACAACACACAATGTGTAGTTGCATGTATTTTTTATTTTTTTTCCCCCATATTTTGGCCACTTAGTCGGCCCCATTGCCTCCAGAAGTGAACCACTCGCTTCCCATGAAAAATGGATGCGATTATAAACTAGACTTTGCTGCATGCTGTTCTTAAAGGTTTTCTGCTGTCACAATGCTGGGGTTGGCTTGACTTGGACAAGTTAGTGTTCTGTAGCTCCGTCAAACAGGAAAACACAGTCCGTTTGTGTTCTGGTCCTCAGTGAATCATATGGATGTAGTGTTTTTCAGTGTTCCGGCCGCTGGTGGCTGTGTGTTTGGAACTGTGACCGATTACAGCTGGCCGAAGACTGAGCTCCAGATTAAACCTGGCACTCTTGAGGAGTGATTAGCTTGAAGCTCCAGACCTCCTCCCGGCCCTGGTTCTGGTCCACCACCACAACTCCTCCTCCTATAAGACCCCAGCAATCACCACACATGAGTATATCTACAACCAAAACTCTCAATCTTGGTGGTTTGATGTGACCAGATTGCCTCCTTATGAATTGTTTGTATCCCTGTATGGTCCGTAGGTTCTGTAGCCACTGAGGGGTGACTACGGACATTTAGAGCTTCTGTTGGCAGCTGCTAATTCGGTGTGGAGACTGTGGCTCCTGTTAGCTGTCTGCTAACTTTGGTGAGAAGCTATTTGTAACTTCGGTCTTTGTATATTGTGTAGTAAATGTGTGTGATTAGAGGAACCAGTTTAGTTCTGTGCACTCTTCACTTGTTTATTAGTTTCTGTTACTTGTGGTGGGCGTTGCTACTGTGTTTAGGTTTTGGCTAAAGAGTTTATTTGTTTTGTTTTAGTTTGTAAACTCTGTTAGCCTTCATTTGGTTTTGTTTGGTTCTTTGATTTAGTCCACCAGCCCTCTTTTCTTTGTCTTATCACTGTTCTTTTGTGTTAATTTGCCACTGAGCCATAGATTGCTTTACCAAACCAATAACATCTGGTGATTTTTGTTACATCCAGCTAAACCTAGAGGTTGGATCATAACAACAGTGAAAACAGCAAACCTCACACAAAGGTAATGAGTTTGCAAGTACATGATGCATTGACTTACTGATGTATGAACTGAAGTATATTTCAAAGTGTAATCATTGAGTTTAGTTCCTCAATGAGACATAAGCTCCCCTGGAAACATGACTTGGGGAACTTTGGGAGGGTCTCAAATACTGAAAATGCGCTATTTTTGCAATAAATTTCTAGTTATTTATAGGTCATTTGTAAAATTAGGCTGTTATTGATGTATGATTTGTGCATTCTGGCTCAGAGATGCCTGCTGTTCCTGTCATCTCCATTTACAGCACAGCGTTAGAAACTTTAAAAGAGCAGAAAAACAACATTACCGTTTTCTGAATGCAAACTGTTGTAAAGCAAAACAGAAACAGCTACTTATCATCTGTTTTCTTTTTCATATTGTTTGGAATATGATTATTAATAGTAGCTCAATCAATTGGGTCAATATATAATTGTGGGACTTTTTGTATCATAGTCGACATTTTTGCTGTTTTCAGGCCTAAAATCAACATGGCCGCCTATAACCAAACACCACATGGCATTTTCGAGAAAGATTCTTCTAAATATTGAAAGTTATTTCTAAAGATATTGTAGTAAACCTGCTGACTACTTTATATTAAATAACTCAGAAAGCTTTGGAGTCTGGCCAGTCTTTTCTTCAGGAGGAAATGACATCATGTGGAGCAGGTCATGTGATCTGGAATTAACACACGTCCTTGAGAGGTGTTTAGTAATGGGGAACTTAGTTGAAAGTGATTTCTCAGACACAGATATAATTTATTTTCCATATAAAATTTGATATATTGCCAAAAAAATATCTGTCATGATTATCTCAACTTAATAAAAAGAACACAATCTAAACTATTTCTGAATCAGCCTGTGAGTGCTGGCTCATGCACATTTCACCTCGTAGTTCTCCTGCTTTGCCTGACCTGTGTTGTTCTGTGCCTGTAGTTTCTGCTGGCCGTGCTGCCTGGTCATTCCTGCCTGCCTCTCACTCCCTGGAGGATGGGTTCCCACCTGGACTCTCCTGGACCACCACAGCCTCTCTCTGCTGCTTGCCAGATCCAGCGGTGCACCTCTGGTCTCCAGGAGCCTGCCTGCCCCCCGCCCAGCCCTTTAGTGAGTTTAATTAGCTTCTCTTCCTACCCCCGCTTATTTCATCTTTTGGCTTTAGTTACTTGGTTATTTAGCCCTTAGTTAGTTATTCCTTCCCTGCTCAGTTTCCCCGTTATTTAATACAATTTGTGTTAATAAAATTTTGTTTAACCTGATCCAGCCATGTCTGTGTGTTCTCTACTTGGGTTCGCCTCAGCCTGTGACAATTATATATTGACCCAAGTGTTTCATAAATATTACATAGCAAATAACCTGTTTCTGATCATGAAAAGCTGAAAATAAATGCGCTCCTTACACTTAGCTGAACAAAGTGATCCAAATCATCCCCAGACTTCCTTTAAAGCTGTTAACCTGCTGTGTGAAGATTTTTCTGGACTATATATCATGTACTCAGATGCGTTTATGATGTTGTGGAGGATGAAATGCTGTGGTATGTTTGTGTTGATTTACTGGTCTTAAGTACCTTTATTGTTCTAGAGGTGCTGACCTTCAGAGTGGAGGCTGACAACAAAGGATTTATACAGCTTCCCTATTCATCCTCATTCATCAGAAAGCCTAATGAATATGCAGCAACTCAGTGAGGTAAGAGGCAGCGAACAGACACATACAGTCGAATATTTACTCCAGAAAGTCCTCTGCTGTGCTCTCAGCTTCTCCCTCCTCTTTCTGTCAGTGTAACACACAACTACACATGCAAACACTCACACACAGTCGACTGACCTTGTCAGCGGGTCAATAGCCCCCCTCCAGTCCATTAAGTAGTTATTGGCGAGGTTTCTGCTCTTTGTGAATAATGCAGGCTGTTGGGTGAGCATATGCAAGCTTTTGGCAAGTCAAGCATGTTATCTATACAATCTGCACTCAGTTGAACAGCTCAGTGTGACGTGAAAATAATCAGAAACACAGTTTTACCCAACTTGATCACAATTTCAAGATGACATTAGAATTTAAACCAAGGTTAGAGTCAACCGTATGCAGTTCATGCAGCCGGCAGAGAACGTTAAGCTTATTTACATGTCAAATAAGCTTCTTTCCACAAAGAGACATTTTCCGGAGCCGTCTTGGCGGCCAGCGGAGTTTGGAATGAGCAGATAAAATGTTCCCAAAACAAACAGGCTCCAGATAATCTCAGTTTCCATGGTTGCCAGGAACAATTAGGCCAGGTGAAACGTAATCTAGTCCGGCTGCTCTTTGCAGAGAGCAGAAACAAAAGCAAAGGAGGCGGGTCTCCGTATATTATCACCTGCTGGGAGACAGAAATGTGTCGATCATGTGAATTGTAGTGTAACATTTTTTGGGTACGATGTGCTAAAAGTAAAAGATGATATAATTATGGTAAATGTTATTAGACTGAAGACCAGAAAACACGTGTGTAAAATACATAATGACGAATATTCTAGTAGTGACTGATGTTTGATGGTATGGTGAGTCTCTGTGGAGGACACACACACACACACACACACACACACACACACACACACACACACACACACACACACAAAACCTTCAGAAAGAAAATTCCAATAATTCCTTCAAAGTTTCCCATAAAAGTTTTGTTTAAAAAATCATCCAAATTTGGCAAGAAAATTCTTGTAAATATTTTCAAAAAATGAGTAAAGATCTTCCAACAAACTCCTACAAATATCCAAAGTGATTACATATATATCAGTAAAACTTCTAATATTTTATTCACAAAATAATTCACAAAAAAATCAACCAAAATCCAGTGAAATTCGCTGAATTTTGGTTGATTTTTTTGTGAATGTTCTTCAGAAACATTTTTAACATTTCTTTTTTTCCATCAAAAAATGTTCAAAGATTTCCCAAAAATGTTGAAAATACCTGGTACCAGGTAGTATTTTAGTACCTACTTGGCCGGGGTTCAAAGCGAGCTGAGTTGAGCCGATAATGTGACGTCTCCAGAGTGCAGGCCACTGATTGGACAGGGAGTGACTCCTTCACAAAAACCATACGTGCCATTTAAAAAAAAAACTGGCAACAGCGACAGTGCACTTTTACTTTAAATCTGACAAAAAGCCATCGACCAAGCAGCAGGTATACCATCACCTCCATGTCCTCTTGACGACATCACATCTTCCCTGTTCTAGCTTCCCTCCACTGACTCCCTGTCCGGTTTAGAATTGATTTTAAAATTTTACTGATCACTTTTAAAGCTTGCCAGGGCCTTGTCCCTGGCTATATTTTAGACATGCTAACCCCGTACTTCCCCTCGCGCAGCCTTAGATCCTCAGGTGGGTCCCTCCTAGTTGTTCCAAAGTCGAGGCTTAAATCCAAGGATGACTGGAGCTTCTCCATCAGGGCCCCTCGGCTTTGGAACAGCCTGCCTGAGGAGATGAGGCTCGCCCAATCAGTAGATTCTTCTATATCACTTCTTAAAACCTACTTTTATAGGCTCGCCTTCCTGTACAGTTCTTTTATTTCTCTTTTGTCACTATGTTCTACCTGTCAAAGCACTTTGTGAATGTTCTTCTGAAAGGTGCTATACAAATAGTTATTATTATTGTTGTTGTGTTGCGTTTGTGTCGCACACAAATGACGTTCAGGGACTTGTGGGCCGCTGTGCTACGACGACTCCACCCACGATGAGGTGGTACTCAGTGTAATGGAAAACGACCTATACTGAGTCGAGTCGAGCCGAGTAGGTGTTAGTGGAAAAGCGCCTTTAGTTTAGACTTCACCAATATCGGCACACAAAGGCATGATTGGCAGAGCAGCAGATATCTGTGGGATGAGCTCACACATTCGAGTCCTGATACGATCGCTGATGAAATGCACCAGTTCTTATTCAAAGTCCTGACAGCTGGCTCCAACATGAACCAGAGTTTTCCCAATAACCTTTCAAAATGTGCACTAAGCAATGATGATGTGCTCCGACACGCTGCATCCACATCCTGCCACTCACCGCCTTTGAGATGCCAGGAGCCATTAAAAAGTATGAAAAATGTTTGGGAAGTCAATCCATTAGAACTAAGAGACGAGGACGTGTGCTGAGGGAGGACTTCTTCTTCACCACTTTATCTTTAAAGCTGAGTCTCAGGCTTTTCCTCCGCTGAGCCTCGCTATCGATCATCATTATTTTCTGAAAGGCTGTCAGACATCTAAATGCCACATGTGCCGGACCGCAGCACACTTTGATCAGCTGCGCTTGCTCAAAATTCGCTGCCGCCACATCCAGCGATTATCTAAATGAAACTACTTTTCAGCCAAAAGTAAGCAGACACTCGAGCATTACACTCATTACCCGTCAGTGTTGATTCTCTCACCCCAAAACAAACACTCTTTGAACACGATTTTGGCTGCAGGGATTTGCTCCCATTCAGTCACAAGAGCATTAGCGAGGTTAGCAGCTAATGCGAGGGCTGGCTCGGAGTCAGCGTTCCAGTTAATCCCATAGCGGATGGGGTTGAGGTCAGAGGTCGGCCAAAAACACAAAACACTGGAAAAAGCATTTCTTTATGGAGCCAGCTTTGAGCCATTATCACACTGGAACAAGAGAGAGACAAACGCACAGCTGGAAATGGACGGTTTGCTAAAATATCCGTGTGTGCTTTTGGGTTTAAACCGTAGTTTGACATTTTGTGAAACGTTCTGGGTGACTTTATTGGCCAGAGTTTGATGATTTTGAAACCGCTCTCATATCTGCACAGAGCAGCCAGGGAATGTTTGGCTCAGTTTAACACTGAACCAGATGTGAGAATAATAATCCTCTGATCAAACTCTTCTGCTCTGAAGCCACTCTTCACTTATTTCCCAAAATGTCAAAAACTGTTGCTTTACAAAATGCAGCAAAACTGTGGATAAAATGATGTCTACAGAAACATACACATTTTTAGAAACAGCTTCTATGAATGCTGAGCTTGAACATGAATAAAGTGCCTCGGAGTGTTTAACATTTGTAAAACATCTTTATGTCATCGGTGTTTTCTATAAACCACAAAGTTGTTGGGCATGTTGTACATCTTGTTCTGATTAAATTCATTTATCAGACTTTTGTGAGTGAACATCTTCAGCATCCTTCACTGAGAATTAATGATGCATATTTAAAAATAATTCACAAGCTTCACTCGTAATGCATAGATTTAGTTTTGACTTCTTCAAAATGATGTGACGACAGATTTCTGTGAATCTGATCTGATTTACTTGTTTCTGTTAACAGCTAAATGTGGGGAGAAAAGGAAAGACAGGATGTATGATTTTTACTGTGTGAGCTGACCAGTCAGTATAAACTAACCAGAATTTTTGTGTGTAAAATGATGCACAAGACATCCAGAATATTTACGTTTGCTGCAAAGGTTCAGTGTTATTTGATATACAGCAAGGTGATGATTGTCCTTATTATTATTATAAAAATGACACACAAAGCAACGAATAAAGCAAAACACAAAATGACAAAAATTAGACAAAAAACACAAGCGAGACAAAAAAGAAACACAAAACGACAAAAAACAAGAAACCAAACAACAAAAACATGAGACTGACAAAAATCTGACAAAAAAGACAAAAAACAACAGACAAGACAAAGTATTACAAAAATGAGACCAACGACAAAAGTCTGACAAAAAACAACAAAAAACCTATAAAAACGAGAAAATATTACAGAAACGAGGCACAAAATGACAAAAGAACAATGAACAATATAGTATTTTACTTTATGATCAAAACAACTTGTCATGGTCTAGAAATTATTTTAAATTTATAGTTTTAATAATTTACAATCTGCAGTTAATGTCTTCTCTGGAATGTTTACACTTTGAGGGCCAGATTGGACCCTCTGGAGGACCGCTTTTGGCCCACGGGCCTCATGTTGGACACCCCTGCTTTAAACTAATCCCTAATTCATAGTAAACTATGCAGTCAGACTATCAGACTTTAAGGGCTGAACGTAGAATAAAACCCAAGGTGCTCCTTTAAAATGCTCTAAAACCTTCATGTTTGTGATATGAAACATTAAGTTTAAGCTTTTATAACCCATCTGACAAACAAAGAAGCACGCTCCATCCCCGTACAAACAAGGCTGCTGTTCTTAGGTCCTAAAAAGCCGACATTTAGGAGATATTACTTTGTAAAGTAGCGGCCCTGGTGCTGAGAGCAGGCTGGTGGTGGAGGACGATGAGGGCCTGCCTTGGGCTGCCACGGCCTCCATAAATCTGAGCGGCTGACGCAGGGCTGTAATGGAGGAGATTGGTGCGATGTCAGTGTGCAGCCGGAGACGCACGTCCAAGCGCAGCTCTGGGGAACGATTCCTTTCATGTTTTACCGTGCTGAGGCGAGGAGACGTTTCTCTGCTGTGTCAGTGCTGTGTGGCTTCTGCAGCAGCTTGTTCTGGTTCAGCAGAGTGATGGCGGTGGTTGTGATAAAACGGGTTATATCACGGATGATGGAGGGAGGAAGAGAATGAGGATGATGATGATGGTAAATGCAGTACTAAGGTCTTTTTTTTTTACAAGTTATAAAACAAATCAATTACAAGTACAAGCACAAAATGTCACAAAAGTAAAAGGTTCAGAATAGTGTTCATCATGTTGTGTTGAACTACTGACATGTCTTTGTATGAAGCTGAAGTGGACATAATTTTAGCTACATTATATGTACAAAGCAGGGTTTTTGAATCTGTAATAATACGTTATAAATTATTCATTGCTGATATTCTATAGTAATGATAAATATAGACATAAAGGAGATAAACATAATAAAGAAGCAGCATTATTTGTGTTGTATAATGGAACTGGTGAACTCCAGGACAGCATACACTCCTGTTCAAAAGTTTAGGATCACTTAGAAATGTCCTTTTTGAAAGAAAAGCAGTTTTTTTTGATGAAGATAACATTAAATGAATGATAAATCCAGTCTAGACGTTAATGTGGTAAATGACTATTCTAGCTGGAAATGCTCAATGGAATATCTCCATAGGGGTACAGAGGAACATTTCCATCAACCATCACTCCTGTGTTCTAATGCTACATTGTGTTAGCTATTGGTGTTGAAAGGCTCATTGATGATTAGAAAACCCTTGTGCAGTTATGTTAGCACATGAATACAATTGTCTGGGTGACCCCAAACTTTTGAACAGTAGTGTAAACATTACACTATTCCAGGAAAATCTGATGTGACGCCTTTTCTTAGAGGTTTTTGGCTATGATGATTCACCAAAGGCAAAAAAGAGTTAATTTTTTAGGAAATATGTTTTTTTTTCTTGGGTTGTGACAGGTTCTCTTGCTGAGAGTTAGCAGGTAGATGAGAAGACTGCAACCACTCTCTTTATGCAGTAAATATGAAGCAACAACCAGCAGCTGGATAACTTAGCTGAGCACCAACACTAAAAGCGAAGAAAGCAATGAACTTGACTCCGTCTGATTGAGTCCAAAATCTACCAGAACCTCTGCTCTGCTTTTGCTCTATGCAAAAGCAGAGCAAAAAAAAAAAAAACCCAACGCGTGTGCATTTTACAGTTCTTGAGAGTCAATCACTTCATCCAATCTTATGCTAAAATGCCAACATTTTCCTAAGAGAGCTTCCGTACTTGTTCTGCATACTCGAATGTACTTGAAGTCTAGTACACTTGATAAGTGAGAACACTGTGTACCACACTGGGTGCAGTACTGTGGTCCAAGTACTAGAAAGCTAGCTGTACCAGAATCAGGACAGAACATCAGTCTGCTCTCACAATGGAACTGAATGCTTGGTAGATATTTGATTAGACAAAAGGTCTCAAATCAATACGACAAAAGTGAATCGAACATCTTCCTTGACTGTGCATTGAAAACAAAGCATCAGCAGTGGGAAGTAGTTAAAGTAGTACTGAGAGAAACAACAGTATTAAAATAAGGGTTCTTTCAGTTCCAGTCTGATTGATTCATTTGATTAACCCTTGTGTCGTCCTGCGGGCCAAAATTGACCTAATTTTAAGTTTGGAAATGTGGAAAAAAACATATATTTTCACAGTCAAACTTGTGATGTCCACATTTTCAACATTTTTTGGAAATCTTTGAACATTTTTTGGTGGAAAAAAGAAATGTTAGAAATGTTTATTAAGAACATTCACAAAAAAATAAACCAAAATCCAGCAAATTTTACTGGATTTTGGTTGATTTTTATATGAATGTTCTTAAAGAAAATATTAGAAGTGATACATATGTAATCACTTTAGATATTTTTAGGACTTTTTTGGAAGATTTTTACACATTTTTTGAAAATATTTTCAAGAATTTTCTTGCCAAATTTGGGTGATTTTTTTTATAATAAAAATTTTAAGGTAAAATTTTAAGGAATTATTGGAGTTTTCTTCCTGAAGGTTTTGCAAATTTTCAGAAATTTGTGGAATTTTTTAGATTTTAATGATCTCCAGTCATTTTTTATTAATAAGTGATTGTTTCCGTAATCAGTAATTATGGAATTTGTAAAGACATGATCATAATGAACAAAAAGACATTAGTTTTTATATATTTTTTTGATATATATCCCATGGACTTCAAAAGTCCCTCAATTATATATTGACCCTCGTGTTTTTCCCAGATTTCTGAGAAAAACTCCAACAGCTACCATATTATTAACCCTACAATAATCCAAGTAGCGGCTATTATTCTTTGTAAGATCACGAGGTTGGGAATAATGTGAATAATCTACCAGATAAATTCCTCTTCCTACAATGTCCGAAGTGAACGTTAATAAGAACGGTGTCGGAGCCACGCTGCCGTGACCTCTCCTAATGAAATGCGGCTGCCCCGAGCTTGACTCTCAGCACAAGCTTTTAACAAACCATTGACTCACTGTTGCCCAGGGATCTTTTTCTGCCTCGCTCCTGTATTGATCTTTGCTTTGTGGCTGCCTCAGCTGACAAGAAGCAGGAATCTATCCCTGCTCGGCTAAGAGTCCTGTGGAGATTCATCTTGGCGTGCCTTCGATTTCTCAGCGCAGCCTCGGCCTCTTCTTAATAGCTTGCAATGCTCCTCCATCTGCTCTTCGTTAATGTGTCCTTCTCATCCCAGTTGTCATGGTCGTGTTTGCGTGAGTGCTTGTGTGAAGAGGTTATGTAATACTTGGAGTAAAAATATACACATCTTTATCAAGTGATGCCAAGCAGATGATTTCTGAGTGTTTGTACCTTCGACTGCTTCAAAAAACAGATCAATTCCTGTTTTCTTCTCGGTTTTATTTTCAACTCAAGGAGCAAAGATGGATTTCTTTTTGGTAAAAGTCTGATATGTTGCCCGTATTTCTGTCCAATAACCCAACCCAAAAATATATTGTGTGTGTTTTTTAAAGCCATTCTTGCAGCGACTCTCGTTGATGAATGACCATGAGACTCAACACAGACATTAATAGTTCCCACATGATGAATATTAATGACTTGGATGAGGTTGACATTTGTGATTTGGGCTGAAATGTCCGACCGGAGCGTCAGGACATGTGGTTCAGATATTAATCTTTTCCTCAGAATGACCAGTAACAGCTCTGATGATTCCCGTAGGTTTACGTCTGAATACCCAAAAACTAACTCTGCTGTAGTGAAGATTATGGCTGGCTCTGTTTTGGTTTGGTTGCATAATTAACCAAATGTATGATTTAGATTAATCATGTTTTACTCAAGCAACATACACAGTTAAAATAAATCAAGCTGCAAGGGAGTCAGAAAAAATACATTGAAAAACAATGAAATACTGCAAGATTTAAAACTGTAAAAACTTTGAGAATACCAGAAAATGTGTAAAATAATGATACTTTAGGATGATTTAAATATATTAAAACAATGTATTTTTTACAGTCTATCATAGTGAAAGAACTAATTACAAAAAACAAGGACAATCTGTAAAATAGCAGTTAAGAAATTATTTACCATTTGTCAGTCTTTATTATGTAGAAATAACGGCAAATATGTGGAAAATAATGACATTTTTTGCTGATTTAACTACAGTCAAAAAGTGTACTTTTCCAAATAAAGGCTGTAATATAGATATGGATGTTTCAATCCATCTGTTGGTTTCCCCTCCATTGTAGACGATGGATAAATAGGTACATGTGAGCAACTATTTGTGTCTGCACATGAGAAAATCATGCATTAGAATACATTTGTGAGCCACGCAACATTGTTTAGGTACTTGGCCCTGTGTTACGATTGAAAAGGTCTGTTACATTGGACCCCATGTTAGGACATGACCTGCACACTCCTACTGTGGATTTAGTGTTAATTAGGAAAAATTAACTTGCTAACACACTAAACTAAGATTGTGGTCTGCGAACATCAGTATGTTTGTATTGTCATAATCTGACTTGTCGGTAGTAGATTATTGGTATAAGACTGCCATTTAGAATTTGGGTTGGCGTCAGGAACACTGCACTTGATTGGCTTGTAGACAGAACCTACTCGGTCACCATTGGTAATCATTTCTCCTCTTCAGCTCCAATTACCTGTGGTGTACTGCAAGGTTCCAATTTTATTTTCTATTTATTTACTCCCCCTTGGTCTTTTAATCCACAATATATCCTTTCATTTTTATGCAGATGACACACAGATATAACTTCCACTGAGACCTGCTGATCCAGGAGGCCTAGCTGCTGTTTTTAATGGTCTCAATGACATTAACCGTTGGATGGCTCAGAACCTTCTTCAAGTAAACAAATATAAACCTGTCGTATTACTTTTTAACCCTCCAAACCTACATAACGGTCTCACTCCCAACAACTTCGATTATCCATCAACGTAAAGCGTGTTGCCAGGCTAATATGTCCAGTTTATTTTAGAAGTTCTCTCGTTTTATTTTACTTTTAGATGCCTGGGTCTTGGGTGTGATGTTGTCTCTTTAATTCTCTATTTTTTTGACTTTTAGTTTTAACCCGCAATCTTGTTCTTTATTTTTCAAACTGCCTTGTTCCCGTGTTTGAGTTGCGTGCTAATCTAGCTAATTATTCATTTAATTTAGTGTCATTTTTACTATTTATTTTAATTGACTGCTCTGACATATCCCATATCTTGCTTGATTGTCTCTGTGTTTGCATGCTTTAACTGTCAAAGCACTTTGTGAACGCTGTTCTTAAGGGTGCTATAGAAATAGTTATTATTATTATTATTTCTGCTGCACATTTTGTGTAGCGTTCTTCAGTTATCTGTGTTTTGTTTCAAACAACAACCTCCACACTGTAAATGGAACGTTTTGCCAAAGACTTGAATTGTGCAATAAGGCAGGCTTGATTGGTTCTTTAAATTACTTTGCTCTTTTAATGGCAGTGCTAGCCTCCCAGCATACAAATGTTCCACCAAAACAGTTTCTCTTGTCACTATTTTGCAGGGGAAGCATTGATGCATCCCGGGCTGAGCACCACCTTAGATGATTAGGACTGGTTTAAAGAAATACAAACAAGCCAGAGCATGTTTTCCCCCAGAGCAGAATGATAATAAGGTGTGACCAGACCATTCCTCAGCACCGACACCACACTGTGGAGAGCGGTCTGACTCTGTGGGACGAGCATTGTGAGCATGTTCACACACTGATGTTGGCATTTAGCACAAAGCATCGAGTCCATCTGTGTAGCTGCTGTAGAAACTACTGAATGTTGGTTTCTATATTCTTGAACTCCAGCCTCCAAACTCACAAAGATTGATGAACTATGAAAACACAAATGACAGAGAAATGTTCTCTTCTGTATGTCTGCTATGTTATTAGAAGTTCACTTAGCCAAATTGCGCTTTTATTCCTTTTTTAATACTTACTGATGCTACTCCCTCTCCACAGTGGATCCATGGACTATAAAGCCTGTTTTGGGACTTCAGCACTAAAATAGTTTGGGCCCGACTGCCTGCAAATTCCCATTAAGTACAGTGCACGAAGCACACAGTAGAGGCGCCTTAATTTCATTTTGCTCAGACACACAGAAGCCAAATTACACTCCTCCCTGCCCCGGGCTTTCAGTGTGTCGGCTTTGTTCAGGAAAAGGTGCCATGCAAGCACAACATTAACTCCAGTAATGAAGCTGATAGAAACAGATTTTGACATAAGTTCCTCTAAAAGATTGGACCACTACATTATAGAATAAGTTAATATTGTAATTATGGCTGCCCTGTGGACTTTCCCTGTAAACAAATAAAGTGTCTGTTAGTCTTAAAATGTCCAAACCTGTATTGCTTATGTGCATGTTTGTTAGCTTAACAGTCTTCTTCTCTACATTTATTCATATCAGATCTTCTGTCTAGTCATCCATGTGCACAAAAACAAACCAAACAGGATCCACTCATGTAAAAAAAACTGCGCTGTGGCATTTCCAGTGATTAGAAACTCCACAGGGTGCCTCTATGTGATGTAAATTCTCAATTAATTTTTCAAGTAGGCTAATCAAATTTTAAAAAATAGCACTACCTGGAGCTTTAGGGGTCTGTGGAGGTCTGAGGGGAAGAAATCCAGCTGTAGCTCTACAAAACATCTGTAGCGTGCTGCTCCTGATATCGTCAAATACAAAAAAGCTTTCATAGATTTGACGTCTAGATGGGGACGTCTTTTCTCCACACTGACATCTAACAGATAACTCTATTGAGAGTTGTATTTAACTTTCAGGGGGAAAAAAATTAAAAGATCTGAGGCTGCTCAGCTGTTTAACAGGCAGCAGAAGGGCCTGTTTGTGTCGCTCTCTGAGGGACTTTCCTGTGATAAGACACGTGAAAAATAAAGCTTTCATTTGCAGTCAAAGAGCAATTTTAAGAAATGTGATTATGGAGAATCAAACTGAAATTTTGCTAATAGTTCAAGCTCCTAATCAGGTCAGTATAAAACACATCTGCTTCTTTAATTTAGCTTTAATGCTGTATATATCCTACTTGTTGGTCAATTTGACAACACAACTAACTCACAGCATCATCTAAACCAACACAAAGAGGAGAATTTCAAATTAAGTTTAACCCTCGTGTCGTCCTGTGGGTCAAAATTGACCCGTTTTAAAGTTTGAAACTGTGGGGAAAAAAAAAAAATTTCACAGTGAAACTTCTGATGTCCACATTTTCAACATTTTTGGGAAATCTTTGAACATTTTTTGGTGGAAAAAAATGTTGAAAATGTTTCTTAAGAACATTCACATAAAAATCAACCAAAATCCAGCGAATTTCACTGGATTTTGGTTGATTTTTATATGAATGTTCTTAAAGAAAATATTAGAAGTTTTACTGATATATATGGAATCGCTTTAGATATTTTTAGGATCTTTTTGGAAGACTTTTACTCATTTTTTGAAAATATTTACAAGAATTTTCTTGGATTTTAAAAAAAAAACTTTTAAGGGAAACTTTTAAGGAATTGTTGGAATTTTCTTCCTGAAGGTTTTGAAAATTTTCAGAAATTTGTGGAATTTTTTAGCTGAATTTTTTTAGATTTTTTTTTTTCCGACAAGGAAACATTTTTTTTTGGTGCCCGTAAATGAGGACAACAGGAGGGTTAAAGATAAATTAAAGAGCAGCAAGGGGTTATGAAACATGTAAAAACACACAATCCACTTGAAATTCAAACTAAAACATCTCCCCCAGCCTGTCAAATATGTATAATCTAATGAAGTTAAAGTAAGCAATAACAGCAGCCCATGAATTCATAAAGGAACTTCAAATTGAGTTTTGCTGCTATTTTTTCCCATTGAATCCACTTTCTTTAATCTCTCTCCATTGGTGGAGGGTGGAGGTAGTGGGTTGAGCCAAGACACAGTTATCATTTTTCTTGCCACCAGTAGTAGAATATTTAATAGATATGCCTTTTTTTTAATCCATCACTTCCTCTGGAATAGAACCAATTATATAGAACAATGGCTCAAGTGGCAAATAAACACTTGGAATGGATCTTACTTCTGCTTGAGTCCCAAAATATGTGATTGTGGTCTCCAGTTTTGCCAGCAGGAATTGTTGTTTCTTTCATCAAAGGTTGAGATAATGGAGGGTGTTTTATAATATCTCATCTTTACTTTCCAATTAAATTCTTTCCACATTGGGCTGTTGGTTATTTCTCCTGCCACTCCTCATCTTCAATAATAAATAATTTCCAGTTCCCACCTTTCTTTAATATGAAAAGAGTCCCCAGCCCAATGTGTTTGCAAGCATTTATATAATTCTGAGACGACCTTTCTTGTATTCTTTTCTTTCATATCCCTAATCAAAAATCCTCTATTGGCGTTGGTGATTCCTTATGTGTCATTAAATCATTTCTTAATTGTAAATATCTGTAACAATCTTTTGACACAGTACCAGTATTTTTACTGATAAAATGTGTGGGATATTTAAAAGAACCTGTTCATGCAGTAAACTGGTTCACAGTAATATATATATATGTTTCATTTTTCATTGTAAAACTAGACAGCGTCGCTTTTCCAGGCCTCAAAAAAATCCTCCAAATGCAACAATCTAAGCTGAAAAAAAATCCCTTTTTGGTTTTACTGGTCACAACCCCTGCCTCCCCTCAGGCTTTATCCTGTCACATGCTTCTCTTTACTGTTAAGTCCTACTGTTTGCTAAATGCCTACTGCCCTTTTCTGCTGTTGTTCTGCTGTCTCTGTTTTTATTGATCCAGTGCCTATAAAAACTATCTGTCACCCTTGGAACTTTTCCAGTTTTGTTGCTTTTTTTAATCAATGAAACCTGGTCACTACAATTTTTGACAGTAATTCACAAACAAAAATAAATAAATGAATAGTCTAGACTACTAGAAAATGTAAAATGAGTGATTGTATTCACTGTCTTTAACCCTCCTGTTGTCCTCATTTACAGGCACCAAAAAATATTGTTTCCTTGTCTGAAAAAAATCCAAAAATTTAGCAAAAAAAAATCCCCAAATTTCTGAAAATTTGCAAAACCTTCAGGAAGAAAATTCCAATAATTCCTTAAAAGTTTCCCTTAAAAGTTTTATTTTAAAAAAAATCCCCCAAATTTGTGATAGACTGGTGACCTGTCTGCCACCCTAATGAGGATTAAGTGGTGTATAGATGATGGAAGATGTGTGCTTTTGAATGTGGAGAATAACTACATCACACAGGGTTATTTTATATGTAGGAAAACACTGATATTGCAGGTGTTCTTCCATGAGTAGAAAACACAGATATTCAAAATACTGATGTTGTACAGATTGTTTTATATGTTGAAAAGAATCATATTATAGATGGTGTTATAATTGTACTGTTTTACATGCAATGATGCTGCAGCAGAGTGAAATATGGCAGTTTAAAATATGTTATGGAGGCTATTCCTCCTATAACATTTTATGATTTCCCCATAAAACACCTCTAAGGTTTGCCTTTAATGAATTTCCAATAAATTACAGACCTTTTTATTGCTATTCTTTCCTATAATACTCACTTAATAGGATTTGTGTTCATCCGCATGCATCGTCCTTGTAATCTCGCCATATATGTGTGTGTGTGTGTGTGTGTGTGTGTGTGTGTGTGTGTGTGTGTGTGTGTGTGTGTGTGTGTGTCAGCCTAAAACATGACTCATCTTAGGCTGAAGCCTTTTTTAAAGGGTGCTGTTTCTATTTTTTGGTGCAATGCAATCCCTTCTTTTGCATAACTGATATTACCTTGTAGGAATCTGTGTTCATTTTGACATGAAAAGTCTTTTTTTTGTATTTTTTTTCTAAATTGCACAGGATTATTATAGATATTCTTCCATTAATAAAAATATGGATCTTCAGAATACTGATATTGTACAGATTCTTGTACATAGTCTTTTAAATGTGCAAAAATATTAATAATGCAGAGGTTTTCTTAAAAAAAAATACCTAAGGTAATGAATCTTCATTAAATTAAGCACATTTTTGCTGCATTTTCTTTCCTCTAAAAGGGTTTGTGTTTGTCTCCGTGAACCATCCTTGTAATCTTGCTGTTAATGCCCTGTTTTCATGCGGTTCTTGCTTTTAAATTATCGTACAGTGTCTCATGCGTGTGTCAGCCTAAAACATGAGTCATCTGAGGGGTGCCGTTACTATTTTTGGTGCAATGCAATCACTTTTTTGCATAAGTGACATCACCTTATAGAAATCTATGTTCACTTTGACATGAAAATAGTTCTTTTTTTGTATTTTTCTATATTGCACAGGATTATTCTATTCAAAGTACTGATATTGTGCAGATTCTTGTACATGTACAAAAGAATTATATTGTAAATAGTCTTTTAAATGTGCAAAATATTAATAATGCAGAGGTTTGCATGCACTGACATTGCAAAAGACTGAAATATGACTATTTATTTCATGTTATGGTAAACTATTCTGCTATAATATTTATGATTTCAGCCGTAAAACACATCTAAGGTAGTGAATTTTCATTAAATTACGCACATTTTTACTCCTCTAAAGGGTTTTGTGTTCATCTCCATGCACCATCCTTGTAATCTTGCTGTAAATGTTCTGTTTTTATGCAGGTTTTGCTTTTACATTATCGTACAGTGTCTTGTGTGTATGTGTGTGTGTTTGTGTGTGTCTGCCTAAAACATGACTCATCTGAGGCTTTTCCTGCCTCTCTTTTTCGCTCTACTATTTTTTGGTAGGATGATGTGTATGATAGGATCGCATTGTAATATCCGGGGGCAGGTCCACGGCGCAGAGTGGGCGTGTCCTTCCTAGCAGGGAAACGCTGGAGGAGACCCACATTGCCTCACACGGTCGCGCACTGCAGAGGAGCGAGCAGGAGCCACGGAGGAATATGTCCGCGTCGTTACGCACCGAGGGACGCCAGCGCAGCGCAGTCAGTGCGTCCCCGCTGCCTCTGCTCTAGTCCCGCACACTCACTCCGCTGTTTGCACCACTTATGATCTGCTGAGAGCTTCCCTGCCGCCTCTCCTGGTCCATCCCCGTCCCCTCCTCCCCTCTTCCTGCTCCTCCTCCTCCTCCTGCGCTCCGCCGTCCCGTCGCCAGGATGGACAAGACGCTCTGCAGTCCGCATCCCGGGACCAACAAAACCAACTCCCCGTCCTCGGAGCTCCGCGGCGGCTCGTCGTCGAGGAAGCCCGGCGGCCGGAGCGGCTCCCACAGCCCGGGCTCCGGCTCCTTGGGCGGAGGAGGAGCTGGAGGCGGCCGGGGCAGCGCGGTGCTGGGGAACAGCATGAATCCGCAGCAGCAGCAGCAGCAGCGCAGGAGGCAGCAGCTGGAAGGACTCCTGAGCAAATACACCAACCTGATCCAGGGCTGGCAGAACAGGTAGGAGCTAGAGGGTCGGTTCGCTCCGGGTTCAGGTGTCAGCTCGGGCTTCGTGTTGTTATTTGCCCCGTCCACATTGCACTTTTACCACCACGTCACTGTGAGGAGGGAGGAGGGGGGAGGAGGTGAGGGGGTTCAAAGCTCACCAGCTCATAGGCCTGATAGTGATCCACTGTATTCACTGATAAATGCGAAACAGGTGACTGAAATTACGGGAAAAAGCACCATTCCATCCTGAATCTGTGTCCTGACAAACTCTTCAGTCATTATTGAGGCTGCAGGCAGTGATCAGAGGCTGGAACAGCAACTATATCGGGCATTTCTGAAGAAAAAAATACTAAAAATCAGTATATTTGTTGGTTTTCTTGGTCCTAAAAGTGCTGAAATGAATGTATTTGGATTGGTTGGAACAATCTGGTGTCGGTAGAAGTTTTGAAGGGTCATTTTTACCTATGTTTGTGCCGACCAAACACTTGCAATTATAATAATAAAAATAACTGTATTTATATCCATTTTTTAAAACCAGAGTTTACAAAAACTAAAGAAGAACAACAGATCAGTCCAAACATGGTAAAAGAGTTAAAAAAAAATGAGTACAACAAAAGCAGATAAAATAAAGTGCCACGTCTAGGTGAGGGAAAGAACAAGTGTAAAAAAAGAAAAATGGAGAATAAAACCATCAACACAAGACTGAAAATGATAATAATAGTAGTAATAGTAAATAAGTAAAATAAATATATGACGGTAAAAGACAAAGTGAAAATGAAAGTAAAAAAATAAACATTTAGACTTAGACAACAAAAATATTTTTGAAATGTAGAAATAGACACCACCACACAAAATCAGTCCTATAAAATGGATTTTAAGAAGTGATTTAGTCAGGAAAAAAAACATAATTAACTGGTAACAGCTAAAATAGCAGTTATAAAATATAGTTGCCGATTAATTGTTGCAGGTGGCACTTTCTCAGCCAGAATTAAAATATGTTGGTTTATGTCAAAAAATATCAGCTGTTATGTTGTTTTTATTGTAATTGTTTAGGCTCCAAGTATAACAAAACCTACAGAATCAAAAATCAGAGTCCATTTTATTAGTTTTATTCCTGAGTAGTTTTTCACATGTGATGAATCTGAGTTGGTGTTTTGGTGAGAAACATTTTAAAGGATAAAATAACAAAAAGTCAGTAAACTGTAAGTCGACACCAGTGAGCTGCAGCTAACATTTATTTCTGCCACTGATTAATCTGATTAGAACTGTTTTGATTGAGTTTATTTTTATCTGATCGGGACGATGCATTTCAGCAGAGCTCCGATAGAAAGCATGAAATAGACGTGCAGAGTTTATTGCACATTTTCAGTCTGTAGCTGAGATTATTATTATTATTATTTTGTTTCATTTTTGGTCCTTTTCAGTCTGTTTTGTGGTCATTTTGTGCATTTTTGTGGCCGTTTTCAGTCTGTTTATGATAATTTTAGGTGTCTTTGTGGTCATTTTGCAAATTTTTTTTAGTTATTTTGTGTGTCTCTCGTCATTTTGCATCTTTATATGATGATTGTCCGTCTCACTGAGTCATTTTATGTTTTTATCAGGTCATTTTGTGCGTTTTTGCGATCATGTTGTGTCTGTTTATGGTTGTTTTGTGTCTTTGTGCTCATTTTGTTTCTTTTTTTGGTCATTTTCAGACTGTTTTGTGGGCATTTTAGGTCTTTCTGTGGTCATTTTGCAATTTTTTTGTAGTTATTTTCTGTGTCTCTCGTCATTTTGTGTCTTTATATGATGATTATCTGTCTCACTGAGTCATTCTGTGTTTTTCTGTGGTCATTTTGTTTAATTTTTTGTCATTGTGCATTTTTATGGTCACATTGTGGCCCTTTTCTGTTTGTAGTAATTTTAGGTGTTTTGTGCTCATTTTGTATGTCTCTGTCTCTCATTTTGCTGCTTTTTGTAGTTATTTTGTGTCTCTCTTCATTATGTATCTTTATTTGATATTTATGCATCTCATTGAGTCATTTTGTGTTTTTCTCATTTTATGTCTTTTTCAGCCATTTTTGGGTCAGTTTGTGTCTCTCTGTGGTCATTTTTGGTCATTATCAGTCTGTTTGTGGTCGTTCTGTCTATTTTTATGATAATTTTGTATGTCATTGAGTCATTTTATGCTCCACATGATGTAATTTCCTCCTGAAGAAAAGACTGGCGAGACTCCAAGGCTTTCTTAGTTATTTAGCATAAAATAGTGTGTGAGTCAAGTGTCAACAGGTTTACTACAATATCTTTATAAATAACATTCAATTATACTCAATTGTATATATAATATTTAGAAAAATCTTTCTATAAAAATGCCATGTGGTGTTTGGTTCTAGGCGGCCATGTTTTCAGGCGGCCTGAAAACAGCAAAAATGTCGACTATGATACATAAAGTTCCACAACTATATATTGACCAAGAAAATATTGGAAAGTGCATCAGAACTTCAAGTCTTGTTGACATTTCCAAATGGTGTATAAACTTCAGTTCACCTCTTGCGGTTGTTTTGCTTCTTTAAATCTATCGATATTATTCCGTCGTCCTGCTGCAGCCGCTCTCATACTGAAGCACACAATATCTCAGCGGTGGAGATCACAGCGGTGCGTTATTGTGCCTCATGCAGCATTTTTGGGTTCACTTTCTGCCTCGTCCGTTTGACTCAACTCAAACCAACACTGAGAGAGTTTTCATGAGTGAGTTTTTAATTTCAGATTTCTGCTCTGGATCACACTTGTTGTGAGCCACGTATGGAACATCTGGTTTTTTCCTCCTTTCTGAGGAACAGAAAGCCTTTTCTTGTGAACTTCCTTGCGCAACATGAATTATGTAGCGTTTTTGTTCTGCAGCTTTAGTGTGATTTGGCAGTGAAATGAGTTCCTTTCGAGAATAATAGTCGGTTGGAGCGTCCCGTTGTGGCTGCAGAGGAGGAGGCAGTTCGGCCTGGATGCTGGTTGTGTGTGATCCGGGCTGGAGGCCGGTGTATGTGGAGGGGAGGAGTAAAGAACGGCTGCTCCACCATTAACCCTCATGTCATCCTGCGGGTCAAAACTGACCCATTTTAAAGTTTGAAAATGTGGAAAAAAATATATTTTCACAGTGAAACTTCAGATGTCCACATTTTCAACATTTTTGGGAAATCTTTGAAAATTTTTTGGTGGAAAAAAAGAAATGTTAAAAAAAATGTTTCTGAAGAACATTCACAAAAAAAAATCAACCAAAATCCAGTGAATTTTGGTAGATTTTTTGTGAATGTTCGTAAAGAAAATATTAGAAGTTTTACTGATATATATATAATCACTTTAGATATTTTTAGGATTTTTTTGGAAGATTTTTACTCATTTTTTGAAAATATTTTCTTGCTAAATTTGGGAGATTTTTTTTGAAATAATGCTTTTAAGGGAAACTTTTGAGGAATTATTGGAAAAGGTTTTGCAAATTTTCAGAAATTTGGGGATTTTTTTTGCTGAATTTTTGGATTTTTTTCAGACAAGGAAACAATATTTTTTGGTGCCTGTAAATGAGGACAACAGGAGGGTTAAACAGACAGCTGGATGATGCACTGAGCTGCATCCTGATACTCACCCACAGGAATACCTGCATAAAAAAAGACTCTCACACTCACTTCCAAGACATAAAAGTGATTAAAAGAGGCCCGATGTTCTCGTGGGATTTGTCGGACGTACAGTCACCTGAAACCGCATTAAAATATATGTATTTTATTTAGCCTTTATTTAACCAGGTCGGTGCCGTTGAGATACAATGGCCTCTTTTTCAAAGGAAGCCTGGCCAAGACTGCTGCCTAAAAATAGACAACACCAACTCACACAACAAAATAAATAAAATGCATGCTAGATAAAAGCAACAGGATTAATGATTGACATTAAACAAGTGTGATAAGTAGCTGCTGCAAAATCTTTCATACGGTTTTTATAAGTTCCAATGGTGATGAGTTCCTTCAGATTCAATGTGTTCTGCAGTGAGAATGAACCTTTGGCACATTTAATAAGTACAAATCACTGGAAAGAAAACAGTAATTGTTGTGAGTTTTAGAAATGTAATCAGATAAATAATGTGGAAGTAGATTGGTTTGTAATTTAAACAGATGTGACGCTGTATCGTGTGCAGGTTTGTGCTGCTTTCAAAGCCAAGCCGACATCCTGAGAGGGATTAACAGGTTGGATTGTGATGCTACCTGTCCCATTTGTAGCTTTAAAGCAGAGATTCTTTTCAGTTGACCTGAGCCTGTGTGGACACAGATAGCGAGCAGCGACTAAAACATACTGAAAATTTAGCTTGAAACTGAGAAGCCTTTTAGTTTGCAGTCAGATCAGCTAAATCTCAAGCACAGATTTACCACAAAACCAGTCTGCTGATGCTGTTTTAAATCACTTTGACCACTGAGTCTGATGTTAAAGCTAGTGACGTGAGTGAATGTACAATTTGGCATCATTTGAATGAATATTTTTACAAGCTTTTTCACTAATTGGGTCATTATATAATTAAGAGACTTTTGAAGTCCATGGAATATATCTTGCATACATTTTTATTAAAAGTAAAAAAAACCAAAACAACAGTTTTTATGTTCATTATGATCATGTCTTTACAAATTCCAGAATTGTTTATTATGGAAACAATCACTTATTACTAAGAAATGACTGGATATCACTAAAATGTCAACTATGCTACAAAAAGTCCCGCAATTATATATTGACCTGTCCAGAATGACTTGAAAATGATCCATAGTTGTGGAAAATTAGTCCAGAACGACATGAAATTTGTCCTAAATGACTTGAAAATTATCCCAAAGATATAAAAATTATCTAAAATGACTCAAAACTAATCTAAAATGACTCAGAAATTATCAGAATTTAATGCACTTGCCACTGCTCAGCAAGCGTTCCACAGATACAAGATACACCGATCAGTCACTGACAGGTCAAGTGAAAAACATTGATCATTGTTGACATCCAGCTAAACATTGGTGCAGATCAAGCACATCTCATGGTAACGGCATTTCCAGACAGATAGATAGATAGACAGATAGATTTTTAATCCCGAGAGATATTCAAGACAGTTACAACCTTCCCCCAGCAGGACAATGCGACCTACCAAACTGCAAAAAAAAAGCTCAGAAACTGCTCGAGGAACACGACCAAGAGCTCAACGCGTTGAACTGGTTTCAAAACTTCCCAGATCCCAATCTGAGTGAGCATCTTTGTGACGCCCTGGAACGAATCCAGTCCACAGAGGCCCAAATGATCCACTGCCAACATCCCAGTGCCAGACACCAGTAGAGGTCCTGTGTCCATCTCCTGACAGCTCTGAGGTGTTCTGACACCACAGCATGAACCTACACAGTATTATACAGGTGGTTTTAATATTCTGGCTGACTGGTGTTTGTTAGCAAAATTAAACACTTAAATGGTCCACAGAATGTTCTTTTAAATATTCTTTTTAATCCAATGGGAAGTCCTTAACAAATCGGGGAATCCAGACTATAAGCCGCACCACTGCCAAAATCTAATCACTTGTGTCATTTCTGACCTTTTCTGAAAATTTCATCCAAATCCGTTAGTCTGTTTTTGAGTAATGTTGTGCACAGACAGAAGGATTCATGTACGCCGATCGTCCCAAAACTCCGCCATGTTCCTCGGCGGAGTTAAAAACAGAAGAGTCCAGACAATCCCTCCTTCCTCTGGTCGTGTTCAGTGTTTACTACCACCCACAGTCAATATGTGTAAGTGCCTCCAGGTTTTAAATTGAGAGACATATGAAGGAGACGAGGCCGTGCCCCGGTGGAAGACGTGTCGGAGTAATTACAGTTGTCAGCAGCATTCCAGTCTTCATTACGTGGAGGAGCAGAAAGTGTGTGATTGGCAGGTTGTGTGTCGTGGTGGGCAGCAGACCAGAGTGGAGCTAATTCTGCCACTGTGTGGGCGGCCATGTGTCAGTGTGAAGTGCTGCTACGTTGTGTAGGTGCTGTGTGTGTTTGTGTGCAGAAAATGTGCTGGGTGGACATTTTTCTTTTACATATGCAGCGTGTTCTGTGAGGAGCCTCACCTCAGACTGGGCTTCAAAATGTATACGATAAAAGCTTTCATATGAGCAGATATGGATAATTATGGATAATTTTTGATGAAGACCAGCAGATAAAAGGTTCATTTTGATTTTAACCATCTTAATTTCAGTGGAACTACTTTATTTAGCAAAGCTTAGATAATCATTTTAATGTTAAAACAACAATGCAATGGCAAAAACACACACAAATAACAAAAAATACGCTAAGGATAACGGTATGATCTCAATTTAATATACATTAAATAAAGTAAAATGTAAACAAAGCCATCTTATAGCGCATCCCTGCAATCTAATCAATTGTTCTTTGAATCATTTCCAACGGATAAGTCCTGATAAGTCCACAGCGGTGGATTTGTAGTAGGATCACAATCATGGATCGACATCAGGCAGAATGTAGCTTTCACTTGTTGTCATAGTTACAGTGACGCTGTGCGTTGAGCGGTGTTTTTGATGATTATCTCAACTTAATAAAAAGAACTCAAAACAATTTCTGAATAAACTCATTTTATTATTGTTTAGCTAATTAGAAGGTGGTTGTTATTAAATCGGGACGGTTCTTTAGTTGACATTATAGTGATATCCAGTTATTTTTTATTAATAAGTGATAGTTTCCATAATAAATAATTCTGGAATTTGTAAAGACATGATAGTAATGAACATAAAAATTTTTTTTTAAACTTTAACAAAAAAAAAAAAAAAAAAAAAAAAAAAATGTATGCAAGATATATCCCATGGATTTCAGAAGTCCTTCAATTATATATTGACCCCTATATATTTACAGGGAGCTTGTGCTAAATGATCTTTCAAAATAAAATACTTACATATAGCATAATGCCACTGTCTAAACTGTCCCACTCTTGAAAACTGATAAAAATCTTATTTTGCACAGACAATGTTTACACTGGAAAGCCTTGTTGCATTTGCATCCAATGGGGCATCACAATAAAATGAGTCATGATGTGTTAATTCCACCACAGGAGATATGTGAAAAAAGCCCACAGATATCGGTATCGGTTGATGTCGGAATTGGAAATTGAGAGTTGGACAATATCGGCATATGGGTTATCGGCAAAAAAGACAATATCTGGCATCCCTAGTTATGGTGCTTCATAAAGGTTTAGTCTAGACTACTGGAGAGTTGACAAAATGATAATACTCAACACAAAACACAAATATAAACCCTCGTCTATATGCATCACATCTACAGCAATGGAACAATGGCAATATCACGTCAAGTACCAGCATTATGCAATCTGTGACAACAGATTCACTGCCTGAAATATGACAAAATAGGGACAAGTTAAATGTAATAAATCGAACCTACCATTAGATGTTAAGTTTAACTGCCTTGTTGTTTTAGTGCTGCAAACTTTTCAGCCTTAGAGCTCATAAGAGTTCAAGATTCAAGTTCAACCAGTCTTGATTTATTGGTTGCATGAGGCTAAAAGTGGGAACTTGGTGACTTTTCTGGCTTTTTGGGTCCATAATGTTCACTTGTGAAAGCCACTGAGACTTTCTTGCTTCTCAAGTTGAGCCCTGTTTTGCATCCACAGTTCAGAAAAACTATTTTGTGGATGTTTATTTCTTCTGTTTTTTACACTGGATTCCATGTTTTCTTATTGTGCAAATCAACTGTTCTCAAAAGTTTCTGATCTGTTAACATTTCCTGGCTATTTTCAGAGCAGTTTTTTAAAAGTTCAGTTTGAGAAAGTGGTGGAGGTGACACCAGTTCATGTGCCACACGAACTACACAAACCCATGACTGGATCTGACACAATTAGGACGACACTCATTGGACAATTCTGGGAGGTTTAACTATTATTTTGTAGCGGATAGATCAACGTCTTTAAAGAAGTGTCAAGGTTGCAGAGATACCAACCACATTTTCTATGCAGAACTTTCAGAACAAGATCCTAGAAAGCAAAAACAGGACCTTTAACCTTGAACCGAAGTAAGAGGTTTGTATCCAGGCAACTACATGCATGACTAATCTCATGAGTTTAACTAAATCTGTGGGGAAAATTGTTATTCAGGCACTGATTCTACCAAACAAAAGACTTTCTCATGATCTTATGGCCAGGTCGCCTGGCAGCAACTTCTGATAAACCCCCTAAAAAGACGCCCACAGCTTTGAAAATACACCCAAAGTTGTAGTAAACTGGATGCTGTATGCTTAAACCGTCACGTCTAACCACAACCTTTAATCTGAAGCTAAAATCAAGTCTCAGATCTCACCGGAAGTGAGGAACAACTCAGATTTCAAGTTGTATTGATGCACACGGAACTCATCTACTTAATGCTGCGCTAGAAGACCATTTGAAGATTAATAGTTTGACATTAAACAGTCTCTCAGACTGAATCATGTTCCTACAGTATAAATTACACACTGATACACTCTGAGAGCATGTTCAGTATCATGTCTGCAGTGATAAAGGAAAATGTGGTTGTGTGTCCGGCGACGATCACCTGTTGGAGCTTCAAGGAAGTGTGTTAATTCCAAATCACATGACCTGCTCATTTTGTTTCTCTGTGGTCATTTTGTGTCTTTTTTGGTCATTTTCAGTCTGTTTGTGGTAATTTTAGGTGTTTTTGTGGTCATTTTGCAATTTTTTGTCATTGTTTTGTGTGCCTCTCGTCATTTTGTGTCTATATGATAATTATCTGTCTCACTGAGTCATTATTTGTTTCTCTGGTTATTTTGTGCGTTTTTGTGGTTGTTTTGTGTGTCTTTTTGTTTCTTTTTAGGTCATTTTCAGACTGTTTTGTGGGCATTTTAGGTGTTTTTGTTTCAGTTTTCAGTCTGTTGTAATTTTAGGTGTTTTGTGGTCATTTTGTGTGTTTCTGTGGTCATTTTGCAACTTTTTGCAGTTATTTTGTGTGTCTCTGGTCGTTTTGTATCTATATGATAATTATGCATCTCATTGAGTCATTTTGTGTTTTTCTTTGGTCATTTGTGTTTTATAACACAAATTAACCAAATTGTAGAAGAATCTTTGTGTAAAAATGCCATGTGGTGTTTGGTTATAGGTGGCCATGTTGATTTTAGGCCTGAAAACAACAAAAAATTTCATACGAAAATTATTTAACTCAGTTTTTCCTGTTGAACCGGAGCAGATGCAGCAGGTTTCGCTCTCCTGTTTCTTTACAGTCTTGTTCTCAGCATCTGTTTATGCAGCTTCTGTAGGTTATTCCACATTTGTATGCAGATCACAGCATGCGAAACATTTATAGCACTCTCAATCTCCTTTTCCGACATCTCGTTGTGTGCTATGACGCTGTGAGCCCCGGTACACGTGTAGATCCTAAATCTACCTGTAAGTGAGCAGCAGGGTGGGGAGGACGATGTGAGGATGAATCATTTCTTTGCAGATGTGCTCCGTGGAAAGGAGCACCGCTGGGCCTCTTTGATCTGGGCTGGGAGTCGGAGTGGTGCAGCTCTGGTGGGCGTCTCTGAGGCAGAGGAGAGGAGGAAGGCTTACGGGCGTTAGCTTGGCTTCGTCTTGATTTTTTTTTTTGTCTGGTTTGGCTTTTGCTGCCGTTTTCTGAATTCGGTTCACTCATGTTTGCTGTCGTCACTCTGTCTTCGCTGTAGTTTACCTGTGGCTGGAGGAAAAAGAGGTTTTGCAGGAGGTGACAGAAGCTCAACTCACTTTTTTCCTTAACTTTCAATCATATCCAGTCCATCCAAGATTTCGCGGGCGTTTTTCCAGATTGTTGCAGCCTTAAAATGCTTGAATTCGTGGCAGCTTTTCTAAAAAACTGCGATGTAAGTTGCGATGTTTTAAGCATAGTTGTTGTGGAGACAGTGACAGTTGCTAAAAAGCTGAATTTTTTTTCCAGCTTTTAGAACATGTTTCAACATTTTAATTGCCACTATTTCTTCCTAAACTAGGGAGGCGGGCCAAAATTGTGGAAAAATTGTGGTGATTGGACAAAATTGCAAATTCGCGCAGAATTCACGGAGATTGGTTGAATTTTTGTTACTTGCTGCAATCAACATCGCAAATTCCTGGAGGGACTGAATATCATACTGTCTTCATCAGCATGAAGAGTGAGCTTTGGCTGAAATCTCCAGAACAAATAAAGAAATGGATGCTGCTCTTTTAATCTGTCAGGGATTGAATGATACAATGTAATCTTATTAGTTATGTTTAATTAGTGTAAAATCAACTGGTAATAAGAAATAATCCTAAAAATTCACCCTTTATATCTACAGAGAGAGCAGATCCTTTAGCATTAGTCCTCCATGTTGCACCACCATCTTTTTTTTCTAAAAATTGAACGCCTTATAACAGTTTTCAACTGTAAATCTTTGGATAACTTTTATATATATATATATATATATATATATATATATATATACACACACATATATATATGTATGTATATATATATATATATATATATATATATATATATATATATATATTAAAATGATTTTTCTGTTATGTTAAATAAGAGAGAATGACTAATATAATCACAGAAGAAAGTAATAATTTACAGTTTAACTCAAAGTTGTAAATAACTTTCATGTTAAAACTTATAATTTTACAAATAGTAATTTGTTCTGTTACAGAGTTTGGCCACGAAATTACATAATTTTTTTTTACGGTATTTGAATCAGCAAAAAAAAAAAAATCATTATTTAGCAGATAATTGCCATCATTCAGAAGAAAGATTATGTAACTTACAGTTTTAAAATGGTAAATGCTTTTTTAAAAATTTTTTTAAAATAATATTTTACAGATTTTCCCCATTTTGTTAATTTACGCATAATATTTAGTAAAATCCCAGCAGGTTTACTACAATATCTTTATAAATAACTTTCAGTTTAAATTTTACTCAATTGTATATATAATATTTAGAAGAATCTTTCTGTAAAAATTGCATGTGGTGTTTGGTTCTAGGTGGTCATGTTGATTTTAGGCCTGAATATAGCAAAAATGTCTACTATGATACAAAAAGTCCTACTATTATATATAGAAAAAATGTTTATTTTGATGTGAAATACGTGACATTGCTGGTGTCATCTGTCTGTTAAAGTGATTTTTAATGCTAATGTTCCTCCAGGCTTCATTTAACCTGACAGCTCCGTGTTTGCTTCATATTCAGTCCCTGGTGTGTCGGTTGAAGCAACGATGCATGAAAATGTTTTTTTATTTACAGGCTGCATCCCTGATGGATTTTAAAACTCATTTTGCTCCTACATCTCACACTGAACCCACTGATGCATTTTTGTATCAGTTTCTCCATTTGACATCATTAGAGAGTCACTCTGCTGCCAGTTTTATCGTCTGATGGTGCGACCAGCAGGAATGTGAACTTGTGGCTTGTTTAATTTCTGTTTGCGGGATTTGTATCTATTGAAAATATCGGGGAACATTGTTATGCAGATTATTACAGTTGTGTGAATTTTCCAATCTTTGTGCTCATTTTTTAGGTTGATCTGTTCAAAGAAGAACCACTTTACATTTTTTCACAGTTTATCCAACTTATTTTACTGTCTGTGCTTCTAGCAGATAGACTGAGATAATAAATCTATTAGAGTGATCTTAGAAGTTCTTAGATCTTCTCTCTTTGTGCTTAATCTGTCAACATCCAGTTTAGACTCTTTAAAAGTGACAAGAAACTGTTGCTCAGCACAAACTACAAACTTTTCTGTTGCTGCTTTTATGGAGAGTGACTCTGAGAGCAACACATTACATTTACTACGGACTAACAAAGATGCAGGTCAACTTACAAAGCCGATAAATAAGATAATAAGGCGAGCCAAATGTTCTGTATTTGTTCAGTCTGTACTTGTTCAGGCAGCAGGAGTCGAGCATCAAACACGTTTAAATTCTTGTCGGAAGTTGGTGGAGCTAAAAGCTGCTAAATGTTAATGTCTCCAGTGGTTTGGATGTCTTTAACCGTCCTGTTGTCTTCATTTACAGGCACCAAAAAATATTGTTTCCTTGTCTGAAAAAAATCCAAAAATTCAGCAAAAACATTCCCCAAATTTCTGAAAATTAGCGAAAGCTTCAGGAAGAAAATTCCAATAATTCCTTAAATGTTTCCCTTAAAAGTTTTATTTAAAAAAATCTCCCCAAATTTGGCAAGAAAATTCTTGTAATATTTCCAAAAAATTAGTAAAAATTTTCCAAAAAAATCCTAAAAATATCTAAAGTGATTCCATATATATCAGTAAAACTTCTAATATTTTCTTTAAGAACATTTAGATAAAAATCAACCAAAATCCAGCGAAATTCACTGGATTTTGGTTGATTTTTATGTGAATATTCTTAAGAAAGACTTTGAACATTTCTTTTTGTCCACCAAAAAATGTTCAAAGATTTCCCAAAACATTGAAAATGTGGACATCAGAAGTTTCACTGTGAAAATATATATTTTTTCCACATTTTCAAACTTTAAACCGTGTCAGTTTTGACCCGCAGGACGACATGAGGGTTAATACGACACAATGCAGCTTCAGAATCCTTTACTGATATCATTTAATCATCAAAAGTTGGCTGAATGTTGCTTCTTTGACATATATTTTATGACTGGACAAATGTCAGCCACATTGCTGCCAATGAGCGGCCTGATTTACTACCTTTTCTTCCCATGGCGTCCCTCGGAGCATTTTTTGAGAATTAACGGCCAAAAGAGCAGCGAGGAGACCTAAGTTCTGCTGACAGTCTATTTCCTGCAGCATCGATGTTAATGGCATTAAGAAACGGCAGGGCTTCTGTTGATGTGGACCAATGTGCTGGACTAAGCTCTTTGTACAGTGTAATTATTGTTATGCTGCTGATTTATTTGGATGATAGCTTTAAATAATGGATCAGGATTGGAGGGATCTTTGTTGTTGCAGATGTCACATGACACTTCAGAGGTTTGAGCCAAGGAGGGTTTGGATTAAACATCAGAGAGGACATGAAGGATGGTCCAGACAGATTAAAAAAAATGCAGGGGAATTTGTTTAAATCAAAGTCTACAGTATGTAATGGTTTTTGGACTGTTTTTTGATTAATCAAACAACTATTTTACAGATTGATCACTTGATGATCACTTAACCCTCATGTCGTCCTGCAGGTCAAAATTGACCCGGTTTAAAGTTTGAAAATGTGGAAAAAATAATATATTTTCACAGTGAAACTTCTGATGTCCACATTTTCAACATTTTTGGGAAATCTTTGAACATTTTTTGAAAGAAAGAAATGTTAAAAATGTTTTTTAAAAACATTCACCAAAAAATCAACCAAAATCCAGTGAATTTTGATGGATTTTGGTTGATTCTTCTGTGAATGTTCTTAAAGAAAGTATTAGAAGTTTTACTGATATATATGGAATCACTTTAGATATTTTTAGGATTTTTTTTGGAAGATTTTTACTCATTTTTTGAAAATATTTACGAGGATTACAAGGCCCTGCTCCACCCAGACTGAAACTACCCCAGATGGTCACTGATCCACTCCCATGTTTTACTGTAGGGGCAGAAAGTCTGGTTTGTAGGTTGTCAACATAAATAACATTAGATTTTTTACTTTTAATAAAAATGTATGCAAGGTATGTCCCATGGACTTCAAAAGTCCCTCAATTATATGTTGACCCAGTTCAGAAATATTCATGTCTATATCATCAGTTATGCAACTGTAGCTCGAAATGGTACAAAATAATCTCCAGATATCTCAGTGTGAGCTTTTGAGATTGTTTAACATCTTCTCAGAAAATTGCACTGTAAATAGTGATTATTTTTAGTATATTTTCCCTATAAAACATCCAGAATCTTTGGCTCTGTTAGATTTTTCTCTATAATAGAATCTTTTGAGGGCTTTGATATGCCTCATGAATTGTGAATTGACGCTGCTTAAAAAGAACTGAATTGAATGAAACATCTGGTATAAAAGTCTTGAATAGTCTTTTGTATTTTCTAACCAGATGGACAAACAGCAGCTTGTAGAGTCCAGTTTGATAAACTGAGTCGAGATGCCAAAACTCTGCATTAAGTCATCGCTCTGCCGTCATGTGCTCCACAGTAATCCAGTAGGAATGTTCACATGCAGGTTTGTGACTTTAGCTCATTTATTTAGTCGGCGAGCTCACAGTTTTTAATGTTTAGGATCTGTGCTAGCAGAAAGCAGAAAGACTCAGCAGCTGTAACGCCGTTTGTTTATTGCAAGTCATTTCATTACTGCAATAGTGACTGCAGTTTCCTCATATTGTGCAGGTTTTGTCGATGTGTTGCTGTTTTAACCCCATTCACATTAACGCTCCCGTTGTCCTCATTTACAGGCACCAAGAAATAGTGTTTCCTTGTCTGAAAAAAATCAGCAAAAAATTCCCCAAATTTCAGAAAATTTCCAAAACCTTCAGGAAGAGAGTTCCAATAATTTCTTAAAAGTTTCCCTTAAAAGTATTATTTAAAAAAAAAAATAAAAAAATTGGCAAGAAAATTCTAGTAAATATTTTCAAAAAATGAGTAAAAATCTTCCAAAAAACCCTAAAAATATCTAAAGTGATTCCATATATATCAGTAAAACTTCTAATATTTTCTTTAAGAACATTCACATAAAAATCAACCAAAATCCAGCGAAATTCGCTGGATTTTGGTTGATTTTTTTTTTGTGAATGTTCTAAAGAAACATTTTTAACATTTCTTTTTTTTCCGCCAAAAAAGGTTCAGAGATTCCTCAAAAATGTTGAAAATGTGGACATCAGAAGTTTCACTGTGAAAATAAATTTTTTCCACATTTTCAAACTTGTAAACGGGTAAATTTTGACCTGCAGGACGACACGAGGGTTAATGACGGCTGATTTTTAATGCAAAGCTTAAACTGTTCTGAACACTACATATAGGTTTCCTTTTATAGAACATTTCCAGTCTTTCTTTAAATCACCAGGCCTGATTTTTTTTGTCTGTTCCTCGTAATATTCAATTAGTGTTTGGGTTTGCAGTTGACATTTGGACTAATATTCACAATCCCGTGTTCTACTAGAATGCCAAGCTTTTTATTAAGACGTTTTACATTTATATTCTTCTGTTTGAAAAAGCTGAGCACAAATGGAAAATATCCAAACAAATCCTCTGGTAGTGACATTAAATCTGCTGTTCCAGGTGTAATTGGTTTAAAGCAGCGGCTCTATCGCTCTGCTGCTAAAGTCCGTCATCCTGTCATTACCTCCCATTTGCTGCAGTCTCATGCTTCAAAGGTGAAAAGTTCGCCTCCAGCCGAGTCCGTGGCCTCGCAGGTCACGTAATATCAGCAGCACTCTGACACGGGAGGCACAATATCAAAGCCCAAGGTCTGTTATCCGGCAACATCCATCATGTTAAAGGTCTGCATTGTGGTTTAGCTGCAAAAGCAAGAAAGCCTGGAGGGGTCACTGGTAAAAGCCTCCGTTCTGCTGACTGAACAGCAGATAAGACTTCATCCGTTCTGTTCATACAGGGTTTGAGGGGGGAAAAGAGAGATATGAACTGACGCAGGCAGATTGTTCCCCGGTCGGCTGTGGTCGACATAAATCAGCAGCTTTCCTGATGGAAGGAGGCAGCGCTGTAGAGGGGATCAGTTTTCACACTACAGTATTCACTGCATCCTCTCTGGGAACTCTGGAAAGTTCATGGGAAAATGTAAAAGATCCAGTTCAAGATGTTGTGCCAGATACTGCTCAGAAAAAAAATAAAATGACATAAGAGTCAGTATATAATTGAGGGCCGTTATCAGTCTGTTTCTGGTAATTTTAGGTGTTTTTGTGGTCATGCTGTGTCTTGTTGTGGTTGTTTTGTGTGTCTTTGTGCTCATTTTGTTTCTTTTTTGGTCATTTTCAGGCCGTTTTGTGGGCATTTTCGGTCTTTTTGTGGTCATTTTGTGCATTTTTGTGGCTGTTTTCAGGCTATATATGATAATTTCAGGTGTTTTTGTGCTCATTTCATATGTCTCTGTCCCTCATTTTGCATTTTTTTTGTAGTTATTTTGTGCGTCTCTCATCATTTTGTGTCTTCCCCCTCTAGAAACTTATGAATGGATTTTGTGCAGTTTTTGGACATTTAATGTACAAAACAATCCCAAAAAAATCAGCAGATTACTTGATGATGTAAATCAACTGCAGTAGATACAGACTGGTGACGAATTAATGGGAAAAAAAACAACAGAAAGTGTCTTACTAAGATGTTGGGTAAGATGTTTCTGAAGACAATGGATTTTACACAATAAACTGATGAATTATTTAGCTGATTGACAGAAACGTAACAATTTTGTTCCTTTTTTTCAATCAAAGCTGACGTGATAAATTTGAAGGCATCCGCATGGATTTTTGGAAACTCTTCGTGACATTTTCACCATTTAACTGCTTAATAAAGACGCAATTTGGCAGATAAAATGATAGTGTATGTAATAACATGCAACCAAACCTCTGCTGACGTGGTTTTTAAGAAGAAAACAAGTGTGAAACTGCAGCCTGAAGGGAACCGTTGCTTCTCTTTGAAATCTGTGACATCTATTAAAAAACAACACCTGTGAGACGGAGGTGGCAGCCTGAGATCTCTTCAATCATCGACCTCCAGGAAGCAGCTGTGTCCAGATCGATGCTGCAGCTTCTGTAATCGAGGATGGAAAGTTTGTTAACAGAAGAAGACGGGACCTCAGGCTGCTGTACACAAACATGGAGAGGTCATCCACAGAACAAAGCAGAGCAGACAGTCCGGCCTTGGAATTCTCTCTCCTGTACGTCTTCGGTTACGTGTCTGCCTGAATCTTCCTGCCACGATGTTAGATGAACGTGGCAGAGATTCAATTAGGAGCTGATTGAATGTGATTCATTAATCACAGAGGGGAGAACGTGGGCTTTAATTTCCACGCCTGGAGATGACCTTGCTAATCGCTACCTGAAGTCATTTGGAAGCGAGTTCAGGCAGCGTTAATGTTTTTAACGAATCCTGCACAAAGGCAGCGGCGGTAAATAACATCCTGCAGGCGTCGTCGCATGTTTTTATGGCAGCTCTCCTCCCTGCTTTCTTCTCCTCCTCACACACTGAAAAGTTTGTGCAACAGGAATTTAAAAAAGTTTCTCCAGTAAATAAGATGATGATGATAACGCTGGCGCTGCTGCTTCTATTCCCCCATCTTTTTCATTACTTCATTACTTTCTTAACCCTCGTGGTCAAAATTTACCCATTTTAAAGTTTGAAAATGTGGAAAAAATATATTTTCACAGTGAAACTTCTGATGTCCACATTTTCAACATTTTGGGGAAATCTTTGAACATTTTTTGGTGGAAAAACGATATTAAAAATGTTTCATAAGAACATTCAGAAAAAATCAACCAAAATCCAGTGAATTTTGCTGGATTTTGGTTGATTTTTATGTGAATTTTCTTAAAGAAAATATTAGAAGTTTTACTGATATATATGGAATCACTTTAGATATTTTTAGGACTTTTTTGGAAGATTTTTACTTATTTTTTTGGGAATATTTACAAGAATTTTCTTGCCAAATTTGGGGGGATTTTTAAAAAAAAAAAAAAAAACTTTTAAGGGAAACTTTTAAGGAATTATTGGAATTTTCTTCCTGAAGGTTTTGCACATTTTCATAAATTTGTGGAATTTTTTTGCTGAATTTTTCAATTTTCTTCAGACCAGGAAGCAATATTTTTTAGTGCCTGTAAATGAGGACAACAGGAGGGTTAACTTCCTTGTTTTTTCTCTCCTCCATGCAGGTACTTTGTGTTGGATCCGGACCTCGGACAGCTGCAGTACTTCGTCAACGAGCAGGGGAAGAACCAGAAGCCTCGGGGATCTCTGCCGCTGATCGGCGCCTCGGTGACCACCAGCGACGAGGCGCCGCACATGTTCATCGTGAACTCTGTCAACGGAGAGCTGTACAAACTCAGAGGTAGGAGCTCTGTACAAGACAACGAACAAACACTGAGAGGAGTGTGAGCGGTTAACACACTGTAGAATACACACTGTAGAATACACACTGTAGAATACACACTGTAGAATACACACTGTAGAATACACACTGTAGAATACACACTGGGCTGGTGAGATGGACACCTAGGTGTGGAAAGCATTTTAACCCTTTAAAGCAGGGGTGTCAAACTCATTTTCATTCAGGGGCCACATTCACCCCAGTTTGATCTCAAGTGAGCTGGAGCAGTAAAATCATAGCCTAACAGAGAAAGAAAATGACAAAAAATGAGATAAACGACACAAAACTAAACAAAAAAAGCGAAAAAAAATCACACAAATGACACAAACGAGACAAAAAATACAAAAAAGAAAACGACAAAAACATGAGACAAGCAACTAAGAAAAAGAAAAAAGCAACAAAGACAAAATATTGCAAAAATGAGGCACAAAATTCAGAAATAAAATGACAAAAAATGAGACAAATGACACAACACAGAACAATAAAGAGACAAAAAATTTCATTAAAAACTTACAAAGCGACAAAAAAGTGAACAAAAACAAGACAAGAAATTACACAAATGACATGATGGCTCCATTTTTTACAGACTTTTTTTCTTATTGCATTCTATGAATTTAACTAGATAGTGGCTATAGTTCAAATAATGTAAAATTATATATAATAATCAACTTAAATCCAAAATATGTAAAGTGCTTACTTTGCCTAGACTTTATACTTTGGTGTGTTGTGTATGAATATTAGATTTTTCTGAATATTTACCATGGAGGAAATCTGAAAAACCCTAAACTCTGTATAATCCAGCTCAGGAAGGGTGCATCTGCTGTGAAGCTCTGAGTAAATCTGCAGCACTGTGCTGGAGGCCTCTGGTTTCTCTGACCTGTATCCACTGAAGCGAGAGGCACTCCTCCTTACTGTTGCTCCACTTGAGCTGCTGGAATGTCCCTTCACCCTCTGGAGGGGGAGGATATCAGAATAAGTTGGCCTATATTCCCCAAATAACTCAGCGATCTGGTGAATGCAGCTTAGAGGAAACAATGATGCTACAGAGAAGAAGAAGGAGAAGAAGGAGAAGGAGGAGTTGTGCTGAGCAGCTCACATCCTGTGAGCTGCTCAGCACAACTCCTCCTTCTCCTTCTTCTGAAATACTTCTCAAAAGGCAACATTTATGCTCAAAAGCCTCAATTTACTCAAACAGCGGGCGACAAAGTAGTGCTTCCTCACCGGTCTGAGATTAAGATTGGCTGTCGGTTACCATGGTAACCCCTGAAGGCCATCATGGAGGAGGGGAAGTTGGGAGTCACTTTTCAGTTTTTTCCGGTTTAGCCAGTAAAGCTGTGTATAATCTCACCAACGGTCCAGAGCTTTAAACTTCACCTTTTATTCTCAGGCTGATATCTTTTCACTGCAGAGTTTCGAACACGTTTCTCTAATCGCCGGAGAATCTGTAGTGTTACGTGTGATGTGATACGAACCAGCCTGAGGGGGTTCTGGCTCTAATCCAGAGGAGCTCTAACCGCCAGGTAGACGGAGACGGTTTGGCTGCCGAGCAAAGGTGAAGAGCAACTTGAATTTAATCATGTCGGATGGAACATGAAGCCATTTATCATATAGAGAGACGGTTCAGAGCAGCTCATTAGGATTCAAAGCACAGTCTTACATGTGCATCGGAATAATGAAACTAAATGTTTTAAATTTGTCATCAAGGCTGATTCTCTGTCTAACGTTTGTGTGGTTTCCTGTTAAGTGGATTTTTATTTTTTTAAGTAACTTTCACCGGTAATGTGGCTTATTGACCGGCCTTTCTGTGGGCGGGTACACATTATTTATTGTTCGATTTAGGCCAGAATATTGAGCAAAAGTAGGTCAAAAGCAGCACTTTGCTGTATTTAATGAAACAGGCTGACCTTTTTGGTTTCACAGTGAGATGAAAACAGAATTCCAACACATTTTAGATTCCAGAATAATAATAATGTAAGCACGAACATCTTCTATCTAGGAAATGACGGATGAGAAAGTTGAGTTTTTTTGCACTTGAATAGATAGAAATGACAGAAAAATCATAAAAATCAACTTCATCTGTCATAACCACATCATGTCTGTTGCATATTTTCAGATGTTTAATGTTATTTTACTTCATCCGTCCTCTTTACGGACATAAAAGTTGGTTCTTCTTGCTCCCAGAAGTAGAAATAGGAGTCAGTTTTTTGTCTTTTAATTTTACTTTTCTGCAAAGACTGAATAATTTCATCTGAAAAAACATGGATTAATGTGTACTGATGATTAAATACAATCTAAAACAAACGCAGTGCACTATTAGGCTCAGTGTTTGTTTACAAATTACAAAATTCCAATATTCCAGACTTTTCTAGACTTAGATTTCCGGACTTACTGGATTTTTCTCACCATTTTTGCCATCTGTCGTTTGCTTCTTTTTTGATTGTTTTCAAATTGTTTTGTGGGCATTTTCTGCCTTTTTGTCGCCGTTTTCAGTCTGTCGTAATTTTAGGTGTTTTATGGTCATTTTGCAACTTTTTGTGTGTCTCTCGTCATTTTGTATCTTTATATGATAATTATATGTCTCATTGACTCATTTTGTGTCTTTTGAGCCTTTTTTGGTTAATTTTTGTGTTTCTTTGTTTGTGTCTCTCTACGGCCATTTTTGGTCATTATCAGTCTGTTTGTGGTCATTTTGTCTTGACAATTTTGTGTCTCATTGAGTCATTTTGTGTTGTTCAGTGGTCATTTGTGTTATAACACAAAATAACAAAATTGTAGAAGAATCTTTGCGTAAAAACACCATGTGGCGTTTGGTTTTAGATGGCCATGTTGATTTTAGGCCTGAAAACAGCAAGTGTCAACTATGTTACAAAAAGTCCTGCAATTATATATTGACCGAGCGCTTAAAAGTGAGTACAAGCACTTAAACAGCTATTAAACCTAAAATGACCACTAAAATCCTCTTAAATATTTAATGTTAGCTGCTGGTTGCTGTAATCATCTCCCCTCCTCCCTGTCAGTCGTCCATTCTCTCAGTAATATATGTTGAAAGTGCCCCGGCTCATAACGTCTCACAGAACTTTAATCAGATGTAACTGCTGGTCCAGGCATTAATCATCAGACTCACCATCATCATAACCAATAACGTCTCTCACAATGCTGTAATTAAAGTGGCTGTAATTAGACGGCAGCGGTGATCGACTGAGGAGGAGGTTTCTCTCTGTGTGGCGCTCGGATATCGTCTCTCTGGATGGATATTGACATTTAAATAAGATGCACACTCCGGCACGGGTGTTTATTGTGGTTCATTTTAAAAGGCGACACGGAGGAGCTTCTCATTACGCTGTTAGTCTGCTCAGTTTGCAGCTCAAACCTCATGAATTCATCAGATGAATGGAGCTGCCGGCATGTCGCCTCACAAAAGCATTAAGTTTCCTCAGCGTCTACCTGAATGAGAACATGTACCTAAGTAGTCCACATATCACTCCTATCACCATATGAACAGGTGTGTGTTAGCATCGCTGCATGAGGAGGACGCCTGCTTAGTACAGACGACACATTATCTGTAATCACAGCTGGGCTAGTGCACACACTGCAAAAAATGCTCCTCTCAAAACAAGAAAAAAAGCTTATTTCAAGGAACTTTTACTGTGAAATAAGTGAAAAAAATCTGCCAATAGAACAAGTGAAAAATGGCTTGGTAAGATTTCTTGAAATAAGATATATTTAGAATACTGAGATCTTAGAATTAGCTGGGAAAACTTATTTTAAACTACATTTTACCAGGATTGTCAAGCTTAGGTGTCCTAAAATAAGCCAGATATGCTAAAAATTAGCAGTTTTTCACTCAAAAATAGATTTTTGTTTTCATTTACCCTCTAAATCTGAGCTGTATTAAACTTATTTTGAGTTTTCTTGTAAAATACAACTCAAAACAAGATAATTTCAAGATTGTTTGACTTAACAAGATATTTAAGATGCATTGTCTTAACCTTCCTATTGTCCTCATTTATGGGCACCAAAAAATATTGATTCCTTGTCTAAAAAAAAATCCAAAAATTCAGCAAAAAAAATACCCAAATTTCTGAAAATTTGCAAAACCTTCAGGAAGAAAATTCCAATAATTCCTTCAAAGTTTCCCTTAAAAGTTTAAAAAAAAAAAAAAAAAAAAATCCCCCAAATTTGGCCAGAAAGTTCTTGTAAATACTTTCAAAAAATGACTAAAATCTTCCCCCAAAAAATCCTAAAAATATCTAAAGTGATTCCATATATATCAGTAAAACTTCTAATATTTTCTTTAAGAACATTCACATAAAAATCAACCAAAATCCAGCGAAATTCACTGGATTTTGGTAGATTTTTTTGTGAATGCTCTTAAGAAATATTTTTAACATTTCTTTTTTCCACAAAAAAAATGTTCAAAGATTTCCCAAAAATGTCAAAAATGTGGACATCAGAAGTTTCACTGTGAAAATATATTTTTTTCTCCACATTTTCAAACTTTGAAACTGGTCAATTTTGACCCACAGGACGACACGAGGGTTAAGTGAATTTATCTTAAATCAAATGGGATGAGACATTTTGACTAAAAATAAGACAAATAGACGTGGTAAGATTTAGAGTTTTTTGCAGTGCATCACAGAGGAGAATCCAGGATTTAGATGCTCTGTGGTTAAGTGGTTCCTTCAGACTGATTTCTGTGGATGACGACAACATGGATGAAGAGGGGAGCTCGTTACTGCATTTTCTTTTCTTTTTCTTTTTTATTAGAAACACAGCTCAGTGCAGGTGTTTCTGTATGAATGCTGCGTTCTCTCCCAGTGGGAGAGCACATCTCAAATGCAGCACTTGTGTGATCGTCTCATTTTCTCCGAGCTGCCTCTTCACCAGGAGAGGCCTTTAGTAGACGTTCTCATGGCGGTGGCAGATGTCGGCGGTGCAACTGACTGACAAGTGCAAATTGAATTCTCCCCACACTGAAATAACCTCCAGCAGTGAGCCAAAAGAAAACACTTAGGTCGTAAAGAAAATATTCAGAGTTTCATTTTGGGGATGATGCAATAATTTATGAACCTGAAGATTAGATCCTCATTATCCAGCCACTGACAGTGATGCTTTTGTTTTCATCTTTTTGTCATTTAACCTTAAATCATCACAGTTTTAAAACAAGAAAATCCTCAGAGAGAACAGTACTCCTCCAAGGCTGCTCATTCCCGTATATGGCATTGTCAGAAATGCAGCTTTTGTTTATTAGTTATTGATGATCAGAAATCACAGCAACATAGAATGTGACCATTTAATATAGATGTACCCACAAACAAAATGACGTTGCGCTGAGCACAGGCTTGCGTTATGCATGTGTACGTTATGTACGGATACCGAATCACGTGACCTAAATGTGTAGCGGGCGGAATTGATGGGACTCAGAAACACCCCACAATTTAATCAGTTGTTCCTTGGATCATTTCTGACGGATAAGTCCTGATAAGTCCACAGTGGTGGATTTGTAGTAGGATCACAATCATGTGATCGTCAGCAGGCAGCTGACGTAGTGTTCACTTGTTGCCATGGTTACCTAACCCTAACCCAGACTCAACTTCCTGTATAAAACGTGGATCTGACCCCGTCTGGTTCCTTCTTCTGGGTCGGTAGGTGAAGACAGAGGGATGATTATTGGACTATCTGCTTCACAAAGGTCCCAAAACTTGTCAGATGCTGCCTTCCCCTCCTTACACCACCAGAGAGGAGTTTTTAAATGCTGTTAGACGATTCAACAAACACTCTTTAGAGGCCTTGACTCGACCTCCTTTACTCCTGTTTTGGACACTTTATCTGTTCTCACTTCAATGTATTCAGTCAATATGTTGTGTTTCTTCTTCATGCTGCACGATTCAGAGGTTCAGAAGAGGTTTCTCCAGATTGAAAAGCTTTCAATTTCACTATGCTTCAATATTACTTGGAGTTTTTATTGCCTTTTATTGTGCTTTCGAGCTGTTTTTTAGTGAGGAAAAAAGTTGTGAGGGATGTTCAGCTTCTCTCTCTGTTCTGGCTCATTGAGCACAAAACATCAGGAGAGTCAAATGCAGCAGTTTAGATCTGAATGTTTATTGCAGACCTGAAGCAGCGCTGGAGCTGTGATCTGTAAATAAGTCTCGTGGGCCTGATGTGCTCCTTCATGCGAGGACCTGGAAAGTCCTCCGGCGTCCCACTTGAGTTATTCTGTTCTGCAAAGGTGCTCAGAAGTGCCGCTCAGAGCCCCTCATGGACCCTTTGGAGAAACTCGCATTTGTACAAAATTTACAGCCGCAGTTTATTCAAAAACTACCTTCAGTGGATGAACAGGGTTAGAAGAAAAAGCAAACTAGTAGTTTTCAAACAACAGAAATGTAATAGAAAATGATTAACTTCACATACTTGTTGGGTTTTTGCTTCCTAAAAGGTTTTGTCCTTTTCCTGGTGCTCTAGGCAGTCTTATGCCAATAGTCTCACTGTATTCTACAGATGTGCAGGTGTTGGTGACGCAACAGAACAGCTTTGCAGGTGTGTTTTTCTAGAAACATCTGCATTCGACACATTTATGAGACCTCGATGAACCTCATAAGTTTAGTTTGCAGGAAATCTCCACTCTTTATAAACGGAACAGATAAATTTGTTAAATGAGATCCTCACATTTATCATGGTAGTTGCAGTTGGATATATGTTAATACTGAGATTCTGATGACAAATGACGCATAAGTTATTGTTAAATTTAGCAGTTTTTCACTGAAAGGAACAACAACTGACAGTATTTAACCCTCTTGTTGTCTTCATTTACGGGCACCAAAAAATATTGTTTCCTTGTCTGAAAAAGATCCAAAAATTCAGCAAAAAATTCCCCAAATTTCTGAAATTTTGAAAAACCTTCAGGAAGAAAATTCCAATAATTTCTTAAAAGTTTTATTTTTAAAAAATCCCCCAAATATGGCAAGAAAATTCTTGTAAGTATTTTCAAAAAATGAGTAAAAATCTTCCAAAAAATACTAAAAATATCTAAAGTGATTCCATATATATCAGTAAAACTTCTAATATATTTTTTAAGAACATTCACAAAAAATCAACCAAAATCCAGCGAAATTCACTGGATTTTGGTTGATTTTTTTTGTGAATGTTCTTAAGAAACATTTTTAACGTTTCTTTTTTCCACCAAGAAATGTTGAAAAATTTCCCAAAAATGTTGAAAATGTGGACATCAGACGTTTCACTGTGAAAATATAATTTTTTTTCCACATTTTCAAACTTTAAAACGGGTCAATTTTGACCTGCAGGATGACACCAGGGTTAAGTTTATCCAACTGTATGAGCTGAGCAGAAGTTTAAAGTGTTCTGGTGCTGCGAGTCATGAATCATCATGTAGGTAGAAAATGCTTGATTCTGATGCTTATAGAGCTGAATAAATGATACTCAGTGAAGTTTAAGAGTGTTTTTGAAGAGAGGCCCGAGTGCTGCGGTGGAATTAACTCGGTACATTTACTCAAAGGCAGTACTTATGTACGATTATGAGGCTTATTTTGTACTTCACATGAGTATTTCTATTTTACTACTTTAGTAAAATATGATTCTTGTTTCTCCACTGCATTTATTTGAGTGCTGTAGTTAGTTGAAGATGAAGATTTTACATGTTTCATCACATATCAACTCGGTGGTTTTCTACCTTTTTGGTTTCTAATAAAGCAGGGTGTAGTCAGGTTCACATTTCATATCCGTATGAGCTGTAAATGGTTCCACAAAATAATAATTTAAACTTCCCTCATAGTGCCATTGCAAGAAATGTTCACATTATCCAACATCTGTCCAGAAATCTAAAATTAAAGGGAAAGTACAACAACCTAACAGCAGATTTGTGTATCAAAGATTCTTTATTTCTCCTTTCCTCTCCTATTTCTCATGTTTGAAACCCTCTGATTTATCTGGTGTCCCTTTATATAAACATTGACATGCTGCCGACACGCTGGAGCTTCACTGTTAATAATGGAATGATTTCTGCTAAAGATTCTAGAAAAAGTAACACAAATTTGAAAGTGTCCAATTTTGACCCATCCCTACATACATCAGTGGCTTTTAACTCAGAAAATATTCCTAGTATAAAGGTACATGTTTGCATAGCTCCAATAAATATACTAAAGTTTTAAAAATCTGCTGTTTTTATGGCTGTCAGGTGGGGCTTTTTTGTATTTAATTGGCTTTTAAAGGAATGAGTCACTTGTTAAATTAAAATCACTCCATCATTCTACAGAAAACCTGATCTCTGATTATTTCATTTGCATTTAATGGTTTCACATTTTCAGAAACTGAGGGACTTTTGACGTCCATGGGATATATCTCCCATACATTTTTATTACAAATTTTAAAAAAATGTTTTTTATGTTCATTATGATCATGTCTTTACAAATTCCATCATTATTTATTATGGAAACAATCACTTATTAATAAAAAAATGACTGGATATCAGTAAAATATCAACTAAATAACCGTCCCAATTTAATAACAACCACCTTCTAATGCGCTAAACAGTAATAAAATGAGCTTATTCAAAAATCGTTTTGATTGTGTTCTTTTTATTAAGTTCATGACAGATATTTCTTCTTAGGCAATATATCCGATTTTATATAGAAAATAACAAATTCTAATCCCTTTCCACTAAGTTCCCCATTACAAAACCACCTCTCAAGGAAGTGTGTTAATTCCAGATCACATGACCTGCTCCACATGATGTCATTTCCTCCTGAAGAAAAGACTGGCCAGACTCCAAGGCTTTCTGAGTTATTTAATATAAAGTAGTCAACAGGTTCACTGCAATATCTTTAGAAATAACTTTCAATTTACATTTTACTCACTTGTATATATAATTTTGAGGAGAATCTTCCTGTAAAAATGCCACGTGCTGTTTTCAGTCTGTTTGTGATCGTTTTAGGTGTTTTTGTGGTCATTTTGCAATTTTTTGTAGTTATTTTGTGTGTCTCTCGTCATTTTGTATCTTTATATGATAATTATGTGTCTCATTGAGATATTTTGTGTTTTTCTGTGGTCATTTTGTGTCTTTTTTTGTCATTTTGTTTGTTTATGTAGTCATGTCGTGTCTTTGTAGTTGTTTTCTGTGTCTTTTTTGGTCATTTTCAGACTGTTTTGTGGTCATTTTAGGTCTTTTTGTGGTCATTTTGTGCCCCTTTGTGGCCGTTTTCCGTCTGCTTGTGGTAATTTTGTGTGTCTCTGTGGTCATTGTGCAACTTTTTGTAGTTATTTTGTGTGTCTCTCATCATTTTGTATCTTTATATGATAATTATGTGTCTCACTGAGTCATTTTGTGTCTTTTTGAGCATTTTTTTGGTCATTATCAATCTGTTTGTGGTCGTTTTGTCTCTTTTTAATGTAGGATTTTTGATGTATTTGAATCAAGGCTTTAGTCGTCATGATGGATAAATCAAGCACACTGTTGTGCTCAGGTGTGCTGATTACCTGCTGCACTCCTTCCCCTTTGTTTCTTACTGAGAGGATTCTTTGTTTGTGGTGAGTTTTCAGAGCGTTTTAGGGATTAAAAGACGTTTGTACTTAATAATATAAAGGTTTTGGTTCCTTAAGTAGAGGAAAGTAGAAAAAAAGTTGCACAATGACATGAAAAAACTGAGCCGACCTCCAGCTGAAACGTTTCAGGATGTTATCAGTCAAATCAAAGACCTTGTTCTCTAATAATTAGTCAGTGAAATGGCATCAGAAGGATATCGTTTTCCGGTGTGACCTGGAGGGTGTCGACAGTCAGCGACTTCTCCGACCGGACGGCTGCAGCTGTTAGTCAGCAGGTCTGTTTGTTCAGATATCAGAGCGGCCAACGGGGGGAAAAGCCTCGAGCATGCAGAGGATCAAGCTGCTTCCTGCGCTGCTCACGGATCGTCCAAATGAATCGGCTGCTGTTTGTTGAATACAGAATGTTCAATTTAGCGCAGAGGAAAAACGAGGAGGTTCAGGAGGCAGCAGCCGTCAGGAAGCAACACCATCACATAATCAGGGAGACGGGCGGCGAGTCGGTCATTATTTGATAGTAAATGAGATCGTTGACACCCAGCAGGTCATCCTCATCAGCCTCTGTCTAGAGCAGGAGTGTCCAACATGCGGCCCACGGGCTAAAACCGGCCCTCCAGAGGGTCCAATCCGGCCCTCAAAGTGTAAAAATTCCAGAGAAGACATTAACTGCAGATTGGAAATTAGTAAAACTATAAATTTAAAATATTTTCTAGATCATGAAGTAAAATACTAGATTGTTCTTTTGTCATTTTATGTCTCATTTTTGTTGTATTTTGTCTTGTTTTTGTTGTTTTTTGTCTTTTGTTGTCTGACTTTTGTCGTTCGTGCCCCGTATTTGTTGTTTTGTGTTTCCTTTTTGTCTCACTTGTGATTTTTGTTTATTTTTGTCATTTTGTTTCTTTTAATATTTTGTCTTTTTTTGTTGTTTTTTTGTGTTTTTTTCGGTGTGACTTTGTCATTTATCTCATGTTTTTGGCATTTTGTGTTTCCTTTTTATCTCGCTTGTGTTTTTCTCGTGTCATTTGTGTAATTTTTTGTCTAGTTTTTGTTTGTCCATTTTTTTTACCGCTTTGTAACTTTTTTGTCTTTTTTTTGTTTTGTATTGTGTCGTTTGTCTAATTTTTTTGTCATTTTGTGTCTCTTGTTTGTCATTTTGTGTCTCGTTTTGTCATTTTGTGTCTCGTTTTGTAACATTTTGTCTTGTTTTTGTTGTTTTTTGTCTGACTTTTGTCATTTTGATCATAAAGTACAACACTATATCATTCAGTTCCAGATGACTAAATGTTGTGTTCCTTTGTCGACACTCTGTGATCTGGAAGTTTTAATATGGAAATGATAAACTGAGGTATAATGTTGTTGAAATTGAGCTTATTTTTCTTGAGAAATTTCAGGTTGTTCATAATTTAAAAAATAAAAAGATAATTCCTTAAATGTGAACATTTTCAGAAAGTAATTTTTTGCACTAAAACAAAGGAAACATGGATTTGTTGTTATTTATCGGTTATTATGCTGTGGTTTTACTGGTCCGGATCACTTGAGATGAAATTGGGCTGAATGTGGAACCTGAACTAGAATAAGTTTGACTCCCCTGTTTTATAGCCTGAACTATAATCAACAAAAACACACATAAATAAATACTTTACTGTCCTAGTTGACCTCATCCTTCCTCAGAAAATTTCCAGCAGATCCCAAAAGAAAAATATTTATTTTTATCTCAGTTCTTACTGTTCTTCATTTGATTTTAATTTCAAATGTTGTATTAAAGTTTAGTACATTTTATTACCCAACATTAAGGTTTAATCTATCTTTCACAGGCAGGAAAATAATAAATATAGTCTTCTATTGCTAAAAATAATATTAAAAATACCACCTTCCGGCAATAGTACACTATTTATTTACTGGCTGGAATGTATTCTGAATAGAAACTCCTTGAGAACATGGAAAGAACCTGACCCAAGTGGCTTAAATATTACAACAATTCAACATTTGCACTTTTAACCTTTGCCTCTGTGTTGTTGGAATCCCTTCTAAAGAGTAGTTTGCCTCTAAAACACGACAGTTTATTAAATATGCTGTAAAAAAGCAGCTTAAGATAAGTCTCAGATTTTAAAAGAACCTTGTTTGCACGAGCGTCTTGTTCCTCCAGCTGCTCTGGATGGATCCTGGGCAATAATTTAAAAGTTAATCTGTGGCGATGGAAGTCACAGTACGGTAATAAAACCAGAACGGTAGTACACTTAAAGGCAGATGGTTTCTGAAAACTGCTTGACCTGAGTTTGAACTCAGTGAACAAAAGTTTATGTACGCTTCCAATGTAGTTTCCGATGACTCTTTAACTCAGAATTTTCTATGATGGAATTATTGAAACCCATGCATCTTTGTCACTAAACAACAAAAACAGTCATGCATTTTAGCTCTTTTGGTTCTTTCATAAATTTATTACAGAACACCTCTCAAGGAAGTGTGCTGATTCCAGATCACATGGCCTGCTCATTTTGTGTCTTTTTTAGTCATTTTCAGTCCGTTTTGTGGGCATTTTAGGTGTTTTTTTTGGTCATTTTGTGCATTTTTGTGGCCGTTTTCAGTCTGTTTGTGATATTAGGTGTGGTCATTTTGATTTTTTTTTGTAGTTATTTTGTGTGTCTCGTCATTTTGTATCTTTATATGATAATTATGTGTCTCATTAAGTTCTTTTGTGGTTTTCTGTAGTCATTTTTGATCATTATCAGTCTGTTTCTGGTTGTTTTGTCTCTTTTTATGATAATTTTGTGTCTCACTGAGTCATTTTGTGTTGTTCTGTGGTCATTTTGTGTCATTTTTTTGCCATTTTGTGCGTTTTTGTGGTCATGTTGTCTCTTTGTGCTTGTTTTGTGTGTCTTTGTGCTCATTTTGGGTTTTTTTTGGTCATTTTCAGACTGTTTTGTGGGCACTTTAGGTCTTTTTGTGGTCATTTTGCACCCCATTGTGGCCGTTTTCAGTCTGTCTATGATAATTTTAGGTGTTTTTCTGGTCGTTTTGAAAATTTTGTAGTGATTTTGTGTGTCTCATCATTTTGTATCTTTATATGATAACTGTGTGTCTCATTGAGTCATTTTGTGTTTTTCTGTGGTCATTATGTGCATTTTTGTGGTCATGTTATGTTTTTATGTGGTTGTTTTGTGTGTTGATACCTGTCAACTATGTTATAACAAGTCCCACAATTATATAATCTATGAGAGAACCAGAATGTCCGATTGTTTTTTTTTTCGTGACAAACGTTTGTCATTCCATCAGTGTTTGTAAACTCAAAACGGACATGATAGACATGATCTTTACCAGTGTTTGTAAACTTTTGTTCACAGCTGAAAGTATTTATTAGTGATTCTGGGTTAGAGGAGGTGAAAGTGTTTGACTGAAATACTTACTTTTCGTTCTGTTTTTCTCCATAGCCTCTGACGCCAAGGAGCAGCAGTTCTGGATCAATCAGCTCCAAGCTTGTGCCAGACGTCACTCTGACAGCAGTGCCAAGGTAACACAACAACCACAAACACACTCTAACACCCTAACAGAGATGTAAACATGTCGCTGGTCCGGCCTCTCGGTCTGTTTCTCAGGAAGATGAGCGAGCGGAAAGTCTGGACACTTCCCCAGAGGATCCTGTCCCTGGTGTGTGTTTAGAAATGTGACAGTCTTCCATTTTTACCAACTCAGGTTAGATTCATGAGCAGTTTGTCTCTGGATTGAGTCCTCCACTCGGTGGAAACCCTCTGAAGTGCCTGAAGGAAATCCTGCCCTCCTTCTCTCACTTCTGTTACTCTGCTGGCTTTCAGTGACACATTCCTTCTCTGCCATTTTTCATTTGAAATGGCATAAAGTCCCTCAAGACTCCAGAGTTTTCTATGAATCCAACATTATTTCCTGAAATTCTTTTCTCCTCTGGTGATTCTCATGTTCTCGACTTCCTGTCGGTGCAACTTCACCTCTTGACTCAGTAAAAACATTAAGTTTTTATCAATTAGAGATTTACTGTTCGAAGAGAATAATTGTTTTGCACAGTTTAGTTCTTGCAAAATCTTGAACTTTCACTGTTCTCACTCTAAAGTGTTGTACAGCCAAGTGATGCCAACTGAACAGCCTTCATTTAGGGTCAGTTTGCTTGTTTTAATTGCTTGTTAGCATTTTTTTTAAATAGTGGAAGACATTATCAGCAAACTAAGCAGTCAGCTGATGGCTGAGCACACTGTAAAAAATGTTTGCACATTTTATGGTGAAAAACTGTCAAACCATGACGGTAAAAATCTGTAAATTCTACAACAGTTTGATGCAGTTTATATAACACAGAATTACCGTAAATAAGTTAATCAGGAGAAAAGTGTGTTTTTTAGATTTTTGTTCTCTTGAAAAAATACATTTCCTGACTCCTGCATAGGTTTTAATGGAAATATGCTCTAATATGTACAACAGTACTGTAATTTTTGCTTTTAATTCTCAGAAAGAATGCAGTTTTTCAAAGTTAAATGTACATATTGCTGTACTGCTAATGGAAACATGCTGCAACAATAATAATAATATAAATAATAAATAATAATAATAGTAATTTCTGCATTTATTACATGTAAAAAGTGCAATTTGTACAGGTCAAACTGATGTACTTTTGTTATAATAATGGACATATGCTTTAATATTTATGACAGCTTTAACCACAATTTTTGCTAAAAACACATATATTGAATGTTAAATACACAAACTGTTGTGCCATTAATGGAAAAATGCTGTAATATTTATAATAAGTTACACAAACTGTACTTCATACAGTATTTTCATGTAAATGTTCAAATTTTTAAAGGTTAAAGCTTGGATATGATCTTGAAATGAATATATGGAATGGAAATATGGAATGAAGCACATTTTTTCACCCTAAAATTAACAATATCAAAACATTTCTTAACCGTAAATGTAGAAAATGTTTTACCAGAATTTTACGGTAGTGTTCTTGGAACCACAGCTGCTGGAATTCTACCGTTAAAAACAACAATTTTATTGACAGAGCTCCTTGAAGCTGCGATGAGCCGACGACGGTCTCAAAAACACAGATTCAGACTTTCAGGCCTTCATCTGTAACAAACCTGAAGAACAAATCCTGTCAACTTACAATGTGTGGATTTCTGTATCATTTTCCTTCTGAGATGAACATGTATGGCTGAAATATTCGTGTAGCGTAGAGTAGTGTGACAGTGTTTAAGCAGAGTTGGAGGTGAGCTGGTGTGCTGGAGCTGGGGAGGGATGCATGAAGAACCAGACTTCATAAATGTGCAAGTTTCAGAGGAAAAAACTGTGCAAAGTTACATCTAAGCCATTTGAAGGGAAGAAGGGAATCATTCACTGGGGAAAAAATCTAAATATGTAACTTTTAAAATGAGTTTAATCAATTTAAAAATGATCTAAAATATGGTTGAGATATTTAACCTGTTGCTTGATTTAAATGTTAGGAAGATGTTTTAAAGTCACATTATACAAGAATAAAAGTTGCTTATAATATTGAACTAAATCACTTTTCTTTGCTACACTGGCATTCAGTTCCTCTCTAGTCTTTATCTACCCCTTCATTGATTTAAAATGTATTTATATATTAAAGCAGTTAACTATATTTACAATTTAATGGCTGTTCAGTTTAACATGTTGTTTAGCTTTTAAACTCTGATGCTAAAGAGACTATCTATAAAGACTTCCTCCTTTCAGTCACCTGATTATTTCCTCAGTTGGTCGTTTGGTCCAAAAAATATTAGAAAATGGGTAAAAATGTTGATTAGTGTTTCCGAAAGTCCAAAATAATATCCTCAGTTATCTTGTTTTGTCCACAACCCAAAGATTTTAATGTTGTAGAGGAGGAAATAAACTAGAAAATATTCACAATGACAATTTTGACCCTTTAATTTTCTTAAAAATTACTCAGGTCGAATATTTAATTATCAAAAAAGTAATTAAATAGTTAATAATAACATTAATACTAGTAATTACATCCCAGACAATTGTTGCAGCTGTAGCGTAAACTGTATGAAGCTTAATCGTGGAGATTTGCTTGTAATATAATTTAAAAAACCCATGAAGACGCTGATGTTCTAATAGCTCTTAGATAATGGATTTCACTAATTAGTTTGTATTTTGGGGTTTGAACTTTCATTCTGATGAAACAAGTTGAAACGGACGACATGAAAGTAATAAGACTGAGTCAGCTGAGTAGGAGGGTTTCAGTCTCAACGCACCACATGTATCATCATCATCTTCTTTCATGTGTTTTTCAGAGATTTCTTTCATTTTCCGACTCTCCTCCACTTTCTTTCCCCAAAAGCTTATCAGGCCGAACAAATCTGCAGCCTCAGACCTTAATAAATGTCAACCCCATAAATGCCACGTCTCTGCAGACAACGGCTTCGAAAACAAACTTTGTGCATCTGACTTTCTAACGAAGCAGACGACTCGATAAAGAGGCAATTAATGAAAGGTTGGAAGCAAAAATGAAACCCAAAAACAGACAAGTGGGAAGAATATGTCAAACAGGCAACAGAAGTGGGGCTGAAAAAATGAAGGCAATGAAAAATTCAGGAGCGACTCCCTCTGCAGAGCTCATGTGAAACTTGTCTTGCTCGTCTAATTCAGGAATATTTCTGGCAGCTCCATTGACATAAGACGCAGCGATTTATGGAAATACGGTGCAGTCGCTGCTGCTGCTTTATGTCGAGCTAAATGGTCCTCTTCATATCTTCCTGACAGATTATGTTGAGTGTAGTAGAACCACCTTCATCCACAGCTGCTCTTTTTTTAAAATATGGGTTTCATGGATTAATATTTGGGCATTTTTTCGCTTTGGCGTGGGCTTCAAGGGATTAGTCTGTGTCTGTGCGTGAATGACTGTATCTCTGTGGGGTGTATTCCTGTTCCTATGATCCAGCAGAGAATGAGGCTTGTTATAGAGTTCCTCGTGGAGCTCCACTGCCGGCGGTGACATCCTGGAAACCAGCGGTGCATGAGCCGAAGAAATAATCCAAACTTTGTTGTTATTTCTTTAAAAAACTTTTGGTGTTAAAGTTGAGGTTGTAGCTGTGTTCGTACAGTGTTTTGGAGCTCGTTTGGTGACCAGCATAATTAGGAACATCTCTGTGATCTAATGCAGTTCATCCATTCAATCTGACCCGATTTCACTCTTTCCAAAGTATTTTTTTTTGCCACACATCTATCTGAGCTGCTGCTCTACTTGAACTCCTTCGTTTGGGGAAGGAACCCCTCCACCAACCCAGAGGGAGCACCGGTTTCCAGCAGAGAACCATGGCCTCGGACTTGGAGGTTCTGATCCTCATCCCCGCAGCTTCACACTCGACTGCAAGCCGCTCCAGTGCTGCTGAAGGTCTGAGGAACCAACAGAACCACATCATCCGCAAAAAGCAGAGATCCTGAGGTCCCCAAACTGGACACCCTCTCCACTCCAACTGCATCTTGTGATCCTGTCCATGAAGACCACAAACAGGATTGGAGACGAGGGGAGGAGTCCAACACCCACTGGAAACGAGTCTGACTTTGTGCTGTGTACACCGACATATCTCTCACTTTGGTTGGACAGGGACCGAATGGCTCGTATTAGAGAGCCGGTGGCCCATACTCCTGCAGTGCCCCCACAGAGCCCCTCAGGGGACACGGTCATAGACCTTTTCCAGATCCACAAAACACATGTGGACTGGCAGGTCAAACTCCAATGACCCCCTCAGGAGCTCCGCAAGGGTAAAGAGCTGGTTCACCATATGTTAATCCCATAAAATGTAATTTGTTTCAGTTGTTTTCCTGAAAATATCTACGATTACAACTTGCATGAGTTTGCTGAAAATAATCCAATTGACCGTGTGAACATAGCTCTCATCAGTGAAACTCCTCCCTGTCGATTCAGAGTCCGTCTTCGGTGTTCCTCTGTGTGACTCGCATCGTTTCCCACTCATCAGACCATTCAGTTTTCTCTGAGTGACTAAATGATTCCGTTTTTCTCCTTCAGCTGATGTGTGTTTGCTTTCAGGTGAGGAAGCTGAAGGGCTCCGATGAACACCTGAGCGTGGAGAGAGCAGGAGGAGGCCAGGAGGTGCTGGTGAGTCAACAACCGCAAACACAGCTTCACCTTTAAACCTCTCCACAACCCCCCTGCAGGGCGGAGATCTCTCCAGTTTGTGTGTCTTTTTAAACAAATACCGCATCATGCCGCCTCATTGCCGCCTCATTGCCGCCTCATTGCCGCCTTGCTTATTCAACACATAGCTCTTAAACACTTGAAACTGCTGCACAGCTGGAGCTGGGGGGGACGTCCAATTACTCTGCTCAGCCATGATGAGAAAAGCAATCAGAAAATGGGAGAAAACTGGATAAGCGAAGAAAAATGGAAGGAGGAAGCTGTCTGTTTGCTGCCCCACGGAGCTAAGCGGCCGTTTTGTTCCCGTTCGGTGACTGTCGGGTTTTTTCCAGCTGTTGTTACTGTATCCACTGCTGTGGTCTAATCCTTCCCCGAGCCGCGCTGTCTGCCGCTCAGATCGTTATCGCAGCTTCTCCGCTGATGAGGCGGCCTCGGCTACATCTCCGATAACGCGGCTCTGTGGCAGAAAAGGAGGATTTATTTATTACAAAAAAAAAAAAAACAGGGTCAGGGATTCATTTTTCCCATGAGTCTTTATACGAAACTAAATGAAAGTTGACTGATTCAGGTAGATAAGAGGAACACAAATGAGGTCTGTTTGTTGCTTTTCTTCGCAGCAGCATTGATGGTACAGCAGTAGGGTGGAGAAAATGGTAGAAACCCCTGTAAAGGTCCAGCAAAAAAAATCTAAATTGTGTTGCAGAGTAGTAAATCAACACATTTTTGGCACTCTAAAACATCATGTTGTTAAGTAGAAGTTGAAGTGCAGCTGTGAATAACTGTTCTGGAGCATAATCTTTATTAGCATATGGAATTAGCAGCTCTTCTTCTATTTATCCTCCCATCACACAGTCCAGATTTAGACCAAACTTCCACAAAATCAACAGAAGACAACTTGAAGTTTACCCTCACTATTGTTTTGAGGCTTTGAATGACCATCACACCTGTACACAACATAAAACTATGACGTTCATGTCTGTTTCATGTGTTAATTTCAAGAATATTGCAGTGTCACCATTGTGTCACACAGATCTGGTGTTTTCATGTAGCTTCAGTGGACATTTAAGTCAAATTCATCTTCTTTGGTGCTTTAAAAACTTCCTGTTTTTCAGCATTGAATCGATAGAAGTGGGCTTTTTAAACAACAATTCACAAAAAAGACTCTTTCATGTCAAAACAGAAACAGATTTCTACAAAGTGATTTAGATTCATTAAAAACGTAAAATGTAAAATAAGTGATTGCATAAATTTTCACTCCCATCAAGTCAATATTTAGAAAATGAACCTTTGACCACAGTTCCAGCGTTGAGCCTGTGTGGGTAGGTCTGGATCTGTCATTTTCCCCCATTCTTCTTTGTAAAGTTGCTCAAGCTCACTTTGACATGAAAGAGTCTTTTTTTTTGGTAAGTCCTTAGTCAACAAAAACAAATCATACACACCATCTTTTCTTTGGTTTACTTCACTACAATGGGACACATAACAGTTTCATGTCTGCTGTACTGGAAGTCCTCGGTTTACGACGTCCTCGACCTACGGCATTTTGTCATTGCGTCAGAACTGGTTACGTGGAACTAGTTGGCGAGCGGATGAATACAGCGTCACACGGCGCTTTATGACGGCTTTGTTTCCATTCTCCGGTTGTGTGCCATCTTGGATTGAGCTACATTCACAAACTTTTTTCCTTCATTATGACTCCCAGCGTAAGTCAGACTCTTCTGATGCTTCGAAGAAAAGGAAAGCCGTCTCCATCGAAGTGAAATTAGATGTAATAAAACGCTCAAGTTGTAAAAAACAGTGCAACATATTCTGTTTTCTTCTTGTAAAAGGACTCCTCCATGCATGAAAGTCGTTGGTATTCATGACTTTGCTGAAGAGCTGATCGCTATGGTGATGCACGTAACGGCTTTGCATTTTTGCCGGAGTTCCAACTTATGGTGAAAACCGAAGGAACGGAACTCCTATGTAAGTCAAGGACCACCTGTATCGACTTACGTTATTTATCACTGTAACAGGTGAGGAAATCAAGTTGTTCCTGAAATCAGCCATGAATTCACCATTTTGCTGGGATATAATATATATGTCCTGAAGATTTGAAGACTAAACTCTGTAAATCGAGTGAAATTTCAGGATCATTTTTTCGCTCTTGAACAACCAATTTCCAGGCTTTGATCCAATCCAGTGGCCCAAATCTGATTAAATTACTTCTGAACAACTGGGCCCATGTGATGCGATCAAATACTCTGTAACAGCCACTAAATGAAGCTTAGAGAAAGATTTTGTCGACTGCAGTTTTATTTTTCTTTAACCTTTATTTAATCTTGGAGTGTATTGGGGTATGAAACAATGTGGGCAAGTAAGAAAATAAAGGATGTAAGCATACAAATCACTGGCCAGTAAAAAATATTAATCAACAAAGTTAATAAAATAATTAAAACATAAATAGATCATTTAAGATTAAAATCCACATGCATCAGCAAAAACAAGAGCAGGAGCGGATAGAATAAGATGGAATTAAAACCTGAACCAAATTTGGGGGATTTTTTTTTTTTTTAAATGAAACTTTTAAGGGAGACTTTTAAGGAATTATTGGAATTTTCTTCCTGAAGGTTTTGCAAATTTTCAGAAATTTGTGGAATTTTTTTGCAGAATTTTTGGACTTTTTTCAGACAAGGAAACAATATTTTTTGGTGCCTGTAAATGAGGACAACAGGAGGGTTAATGAGCGAGCAGAGACTGGGATCTCTCTATAGATTCCCATCAGGTCCCAGAGGAAAGTTTGACCTTGTCCATTGCTGAGCCACCAGTTTATGAGAGGTTGCAGCTGGTGGAGTCAGCAGGCTGGTTTCCCCTTTCTAGCCACAGCTGAGCCCCACAGGTTGCTGGTTACGCTGGTTGTTTTTGTGTTTTTTTGTGTCCTGGTTTCGGAGATTCACGGTTAAATCCAGTGGTGCGATACAAAATAAGAAGTCTGAGCCCAAATAGGTGCCTCTTTCCTCTGTACAGTCAGAAAAGGCATCTTCAGATAATGGATTTTAGAGCAGAAGAATTGCTATTAGAGTGCTGAGTAGACTGTGCATGGAAAGATGAGAAAAATTACAATATAATGGCATTCACCGAGCTGAACTACACCCACATGAAAATGCTTGAACAGCCAGTTAGGATACTTCAAACCAATTTTACATTCATCTGGGCCTTCTCCCCTTACATGCACGACCTCCATTCATCATGCAGATTCTGGATTGTGCACGTTGTCTTTAAAAAGTTTAAAACCTACACCATTTATCAGAGCCAGAAACTTTATTGAATATAAAAACTGTATTGGATTCTTAATTTACCTTAAGGCATCTGTGATGTGCCACTGTGTCCAAAAAGGTAGCCAAATATAAGCCTAAACTAATTTTAATCCATCAAAATCCCTTTGTTCTACATGCCTTATTTAAAAATTGCCAAAAATAAATAGTTTGCACTAACTGGATTGTGTAAAAAAACAAAACAGGTCAACAGGTTTACTGCAATATCTTTATAAAGAACTTTCAATTTTACTTAATTGTATTTATAATATTTAGAAGAATCTTTGTGTAAAAATACCATGTGGTGTTTGGTTCTAGTTGATTTTAGGCCTGAAAACAGCAAAAATGTCAACTATGATACCTGTCAACTGTGTTACAGAAAGTCCTGCAATTATATATTGACCCATCTGTTGGCACTTGGAAAAATGTTGTACATGCTGATTTCAGTTTTTACATTTTTGTTAAATAAAAAAAAAATCTAACGGGTTGGTTCATCTTTATGGCATTATAACTGTACAAAGGACACGTTTGACTTCTCTGTCCTTCTACTCATAATTGTACTGTTTCCATAGAGGTACAGGAAAATGAACCCACAGTAAGAAAAAAATGTGACCAATGCAAAAAAAATAAACAAACAAAAAAAAACACCACACACTGCTTGGAGTCTGTAGGGTTAAACTGAAGCAGCTAAATTAAACTCCGCTATCATTAGCTTTAGAATTTACACCTGCACATTTCCCACTTGCACGTGGGAAACGTGGCTTATTTTTCTGTCGTCGTTGTCGTGTCCACCCCTCTGCAGCTCCTCGGTGTGTTTTCAGAGCCGGCTGCAGGTGGAGGAAGTGAAGCTGCTCAGCGAGGCGGGAAGCACAGCTGCACTTTATCAAGCTGATTAGCAGCCTGATAAATTAGCCGTGCGCTCGCTGTTATATTCTGAAGCTGAAACGCAGCTTGTGACAGGAAGGGCACTGAGTGTCGAGCTGTGAACTTTGTACTCGACTGGTAATGATTCTGCTTGAATACAGAAACTCTATTTATGCGATGTGTGGTAACTACTGTTGCTAAGGTAGAAAGATCTTGCTGGAAAACAGGAAATCTACTTAAAATAATTGAATTTGCACCAATTTCAGTGAAAAGTGAGCCTTGCTGCAGTCTAAATGCTGCCTCAGAGGTTTCCCCCTATAATAAAGTAACAGTGTGTAGGCATTTATCTACTTCCAAGCCTTCCAACCAGGGTTATTACTGGAGAGCTAATTGCATGTAATTAGTGTTGTTGCCGTAGAGGGGAAAATGGCACTGTTTACCCACGCTGCCTCACACAGGGCCAAGTCTGCCCACAGCCGGGTGGCAGGAGATCACCTGGGAAGGGGCAGGAAGTGGGCTTTTTATACCCTGAGTTAAGTCTGACAGGTAGAGACGAATCCATGGCTCTGAAGTTACCAAGGGTGGGAATGTAGAGCCCCAAATTTTAAGTGTCTGCGAGAGCTGTGAGAAAAGCTCTACTAATTTCAGGAGATCGAAGCAGTTTCCTGTCAGAGAATTTTCTTCACTGTTGGCTCATTTAAAGTCCTGCACCTCCATGGAAACAGATCACAGATACAAGCGACTGAAATGAGCTTCCTCTGTAGGGTGGCTGGGCTCAGCCTTAGAGATAGGGTGAGAAGCTCAGACATCTGGAGGGAAATCGGAGTAGAGAAGCTGATCCTTCACTTCTTTATGGAGTTAAACGGATATATTTACTCATCTAAAAATGTGGCTGATACTTTCCTGCCCATCTATCCACCTTCCTGTCCCTCCTTTCCTTTTCCTCTTTGATTTTTCTCGGTTCTGTCTGTTTCAGTTTATTGAAATGCTCGGGGCTTTGTGCCAGTTTTGGAGGACAAAACCTCAGCGTCTGTCTGTTCACTCTCCCAAAACACCGTCCTTTTTCTGCTTACTCACGACTCATGGCTTAATGTCGCACAATACACCAGTGTTCCCTCCTGTAAGCTGATTATTTTCTGTTAAAATGATTACACAAGGAGCGACCCGCTGGAACTCCCTCTTTTTAGCATTTGGATGCATCTAATCACAGGAAAAAAATATTCTCACAGTCACATTAAGATGATTTCTTGTCTTTTTTTCTCTCCAAACCTGGTGTTTTTTGCACATTTTAACTAAACAAGCGTGTTGTTAAGTTCCAGCAGCAGGTTCGTCGTAGGTTTGATTTCCTGGGTTACTGCAGCATCGCTCCAACACCAAGGCCGATCGTTTGGCTCTCAGTGAGGTGATCTGGGGTGGAAGTCGTTGTTTATTTGATCTATTTGGTGACCAGAACTCTGAGGGATAAAGCTCCTTGTTCCTCGGTGCTGCTGTAAGCTAATGGAGAGTAAAGACGGAGGAGAGAGATGCTCTGACATGGCTGCTGCCGGTGGGAACTCAGAGGTCAGCAACGAGGAAGAGAAGGAGGCTTCAGAATGAAGGATGAGATGTGACTTTAGTGGTGCAGAGACAAACAAAACAGCAAAAGGATGATTCTGCCTTTTTAAAAAAAGTAAAACTCAGTCGGTTGCTTGTGTCAGGAAAAAATGCTTTGAAGTGACGAGTGTCAAATATTGGGTCATAGAAAAGATATTTAAGAGACTGTTTTTAGATTTCCAAGTTTCTCTTTTTCAGAAAAAAAGCCCTTTATGCCTACTTTTTTTTTTAATATCTTAACCCTCCTGTTGTGTTCGTTTACTTATTGTTTAAAATTTATACTAATTTACAATCTGCAGTTAATGTCTTCGGTAATTTTTACACTTTGAGGGCCGGATTGGACCCTCTGGAGGACCGCTTTTGGCCCGCGGGCCGCATGTTTGACACCCCTGCTTTAAAGCATTTTGTTTTGTTTTTCTTTTACTCCATGTTCTTGTCATGTTTAAATCCCCGTACGACTCTCTCTCTCCTTCTCTGTGTCACCCCCTCCTCCCCCCTTCAGGGCTCCTCATCCTCCGGTCGGACCCGTAGTTTCTCTCTCCTCCCCCACCTAACCCCGTCTTCATCCCCGGCCTCCCAGAGGCACCTGGGCCACGCCGCCTCACCCAGCAACATCGTCACCATCACCCACCACAAATCTCCAGCTGCAGCTCGGCGGGCCAAGAGTCAGTACCCAGGACGGCTGGTGGAGGTCAAAGAGGTGGGTGATGACGGCAGAACGACATCTTAGGCAGCAGTTTCCTTAACCCTTGACCCGGTTTCAAGTTTGAAAATGTGGGAAAAAAATATATATTTTCATAGTGAAACTTCTGATGTCCACATTTTCAACATTTTTGGGAAATCTTTGAACATTTTTTGGTGGAAAAAAAGAAATGTTAAAAATGTTTCTTAAGAACATTCACAAAAAATCTATCAAAATCCAGCGAAATTCACTGGATTTTGGTTGATTTTTATGTGAATGTTCTTAAAGAAAATATTGGAAGTTTTACTGATATATTTGTAATCACTTAAAATATTTTAGGATTTTTTTGGAATATTTTTAAGAATTTTCTTTCCAAATTTGGGGGATTTTTTAAAAATCAAACTTTTAAGGGAAATTTTTAAGGAATTATTGGAATTTTCTTCCAGAAGGTTTTGCAAATTTTCAGAAATTTGTGGAAATTTTTTTCTGAATTTTTGGATTTTTTTTCAGACAAGGAAACAATATTTTTCGGTGCCCATAAATGAGGACAACAGGAGGGTTAAAAAGAATGTGATGACTCATGCAACAGTAATCTTGATCATCACTTATGAGCCACTAGAAGTGTGCGGTGGTGTATTTATCTGCAGAGATCCTGTTTTCTCCACATTTTGCTGTGTTTGGATGTTTCTGTGCTAAAGGGTGTGTAGCCCCCCAGCTAATAACAGTGCACAGATAACTTCAGCACTTCATAAAACGGTACAGATCAGCCCCAGCCGACATAGCACCAAAAATATTATAAGATGAAAACCAAGCAGAGAAAGCTGAGTGAAAAAATGCAGTGAATCTGTGGTTGGTTTTCATCCGCTGGTGAGCACTGAAGGAGAGGATGGATGTGGAGTTAGCTTGTTTTCGATAAGAGATGTAGGGGTTGGTGGTTAGCCTAGTTAGTTCACTAAAATATCAGTTGTTCCGTTACAGCAAATATAATGTTTTAATAGTAGCTTTTGGTGGCTTTAATGTTGTGTTTGCAGATTCGTAGCTGACAATCTGTGTATAGGGTTGCTTGGAGTTTAAAGCAGACTGCTGGGTGCATAATATATCATCTCTTTGTTTTTGACCCTCTGAACCCCAAAACTCGATGGCATGTTTGAAGGGAATTTTGTTTTCCACCATTTATCAGAGCTAGGAGTTGTAAAAATGTCAATAATGATCAGATTTTCTACTTTGGTCCTGCAGCTACTCATCTAGATGTCGCAGAGGCCTCAGACTAAGTTACTAAGTTACAGACTAAGTTCTGTGACGTGCTGTTCTATCACCAGAATGATGCGAATCTAAAGTGAAAATGGTGATTTTTCATCAGTCACTGTATTCTACATGTCTCAATATAAAATAAACCATTTGCAGTTACTTTTAAACTCCCTTGGCCCAACCATTAAGCCATTTAGGACTCAGCTGTGACCAACAGTCACATAGATCAGGGACTTTTCGACTGAACTGCAGGCTGTGCATATAAGAGCACATGGAAACAAATCTAAAAATGTTAGTTGTAAAATATCTAGAGTTACTATTTTTTTACAGTATTAACAGCGGTATTAACACCAGTGGACACTTGCAACCCCCCCACCCCACCCCCCACCCCCACAAATGTATTTTATACAAGGATTTGCATAAAATCGATCGATCCTGAGGGAAATTCAAGCTTGGCTAACTGTAGGGTTTGTTTGTTTGACCGTTTGCCTGCTGGATCTCTGCTTTTGTAGCATAATGTAAGGACAAAACTACAAAAAACTGACTCAAATTTGTAATAAACTGGATTTATTCTTTAAAAAATTCTCAAATATTACAGAGACGAACTATCATCTGAACTCCGTCAGTAAAGGTTTGTTGCTCTTTCTGACCGTTTGGCCCAGACTTGTTCCACAGAGCTGCACTGTGTTGGTGTGGTCTTTGCTCTGGTCTCAGGTGGGATGCTGGTGCAGTGAGTTCAGCAGATATTTCTGGCTCTCTCGGGCCTGACACTGACTGCAGTGTGCTCACTCTTCGCTGTACGTTCAGCTTTGTTGGCGTTTTTGTTGTATATATTAATGCTGATTAAGATGGCGGGTGACAGAGGGAAGAGCGGCCGGAGCGTACGTTGTTGAATCAGTGCGGTGAGTAATCAACATACGAATTGTAAATGTGTTGCCGAAGATAAATTGTGGAGGTGATGGAAGTGGAAAAGTGGCAGCGTGTTCGTCCGTATGGAACAGCGTCGTCCTGCTAATCCCTGAATGTATGGAATAAAGCCTGTATTGTTCCTTAAGTGGTTCCATTTGCAGACCTACAAGCACTTGGCCAGTTAATTAAAAAGCTCTCCACTTGAAATTTCCTATCAGTTTTGACTTGGTTTGAAGCTCAGATCCTCATTAATTCTCTCCGCCTCAGTCACCAGACCTGTCAGTTCTGGTTACCACTCCGTCCTCATCTGCTACATCTCCATGCACTCAGAGCAGTCAGTCACTCTTCCCTGCTTATCTCTCAAGAGAAGATTGTTTTTTTTCCCCGTCACTTCTTAATAGCCTGTCTGGAGTCGGTTTAGAGTGATTAATTGCAAGAGATTAGGCTTGAAGTTGGGTTTGCGAAGCGAAAATGATAGACACGATGAAGACATGATGGTACGCCTGCCTGGCTGCCAAACCGTAGGCCCATTAGCTGCAGCATTTTTGATTTTATTTTTTGCTTTCACCCCTTTTGTTTAGAGACGAGACGTTCTTCTCGGATCGTTGCCAGGCAGCTGTGCATCTGGCCGCTGAATTATGGAGATAAGATGACTTAGCTGTTAGGATGGAGGAGGAAACGTGGACAAGGAGAGACAAGAGGCTTTCTAAATGTAAAATACTTCTGCCCGTGTAAAGCGTCGGCACAGAGGAAAAGAAATAAAATCCGACAGGGAAGAGGTCACGCCTGGCTTTGTGGAAAATGTTGTTTGATCCCCGCAAGACTTGTTTTTGTCCTTGAGCTGTGAGAAACTTTTTCCTTTAATTTTTGTGTTATCTTTTGTTGTCGTTCAGAGCAAAAGGATCATTTGATTTGAAGAATTTCCTTTTTTAAGTGCTTTAGGCGATACTTTTTGTTCTTAATGGTGTACCTGTGGGTGGGAAAATTGTCGATTGTAGGGAAAAACTCACAGAAAGTTAGCATCTGTGTTGATTGTCCCGGCTTTATGGAGCATTTTATCATCTTTTAGCTCATTGTTTTTTTTTTTTTTTTTTTGTTCTTATATTGGCCCACAATGCTACTGTTTTAATTAAAGTGTCAACAGAGAGCACTTTTATTACAGAAACAAACACAGATGATGCGGTTTGGTGGCTTTACACTGCAGAAACTGAAGACAGGTGCAAGAAGTTTCTACAGAAACAGCCTTGTAATCATCTCTTTTAGCCTTTCTGTGTCCATTGTGGTGTAGAATCCAACAACTTCAACTCAGAATGCACAAAAACAACAACAAATGGTAGTTACTGGATATAACTGTCAATATATAATTGAGGGACTTTTGAAGTCCATGGGATATATCTTGCATACATTTTTATTAAAAGTAAAAAATCCTGTCTTTTATGCTCATTATGATCATGTCTTTACAAATTCCACAATTATTTTTTATGGAAACAATCACTTGTTGATTAAAAAAAATGACTGAAGTATCACTAAAATTTTACACACCATTACAAAAACACCTCAAGGAAGTGTGTTAATTCCAAATCACATGACCTGCTCCACGCTTTGTGCATCGGTTTTGACGTTTTCTGTCTCGTTTTTGTCATTTTGCGCATTTTTGTGGTAATGTTGGGTCTTTTTGTGGTTGTTTTGTGTGTGATTGTGCTCATTCTGTTTCTTTCGTGGTCATTTTCAGTCCGTTTTGTGAGCATTTTAGGTGTTTTTGTAATAATTTTGTGCATTTTTGTGGCCATTTTCACGTGTTTTGTGGTCAATTTTGTGCCTTTATATGATAATTATGTGTCTCATTAAGTCATTTTGTGTCTTTTTGAGCCTTTTTTGGACATTTTATGTTTCTTTGTCAGTTTGTGTCTCTCTGTGGTCATTTTTGGTCATCATCAGTCTGTTTGTGGTCATTTTGTCTCTTTTTGTGATCATTTTGTGTCTCATTGAGTCGTTTTGTGTTTTTCTGTGGTCATTTGTGTTATTTTAAAACACAAAATAACAAATTGTATTTGTCCGAGAAATCGCTTTCGATTAAGTTCCCCATTATAAAAACACCTCTGAAGGAAGTGTGTTAATTCCAGATCACATGACCTGCTCCATGTGATGTCATTTCCTCCTGAAGAAAAGTCTGGCAAGACTCCAAGGCTTTCTGAGTTATTTAATATAAAGTAGTCAACAGGTTTACTATAATATCTTTAGAAATAACTTTCAATTTCAGTTTTACTCAATTGTATATATAATATTTAGAAGAATCTTTCTGTAAAATGCCATGTGGTGTTTGGTTATAGGCGGCCATGTTGATTTTAGGCCTGAAAACAGCAAAAATGTCAACTATGTTACAGAAAGTCCCACAATTATATATTGACCCAACTCCAGTTCAGTGAGCGCTTAGGAACAATAGAAGCTTCTTATGTTAGCATTTATAGTAAGCTGAAGAAATCTGCTGCTGGACGAGATCAGAAAAAAATGCCGTTTGTTGTCTTCTCCGAGTTCGACCAATCGGTGTAAAGACCCACAGCAGCTTTTTAGCGCCACTCAGAAGAACAAACCCTGGAGCAGGTTCTTTTTTCTTCTTCTTCCCAGATAATCAGCCCTGAAGGAGCTTCTACACGGGTGGTTCTTGCGATCAGAACATCCTTAAAGTGTTGGGGCGCCCTAAATTAGCCCAGAAGTTCCAGTTTCTGGCTCGTATTAGTCTCCTCATATCTGCTGGTTTGCTTTCTGGCTGTGATGACAACAAGGCTCCTGCCAACAGCCTGGATCCCATCCAAAGCAAGAAACAACTGTAGCAATTTCAAATAGAAACCTTGATGTTGGTGCTTTGATAAAGGCAGAGGGAAACATCCGGTTTTATTAACTTGTTGGCAGGTTTTGTTACTTACAGATCTGGAAGAAATAACAGCAACCTAATGCCTATTTTGAACCCTATCCAGAGTGAACACTTGTCCAAGGTTCACTCTTACCTCACTTTCTGTCACTATCTGCTTTTATCTGCCTTCAAAGCTCTATTTCTTTTGCCAGATAGTGTTTTCAGTGTTACTCAGATTGTTCCGCTGTCTATTTCAGCTACCAGGGGAAACAAAAGCGCTGTCTTCTTCCTGTTTTCATTGCACAATTGCAAATGCACTTGTTTGGTGATGTGAATCAAGGCTTCGTTTTCCTTGGAGATATCTGGTGGCAGACAGAATAGCAAAGAGAAAGTGTAGAAAACCATTCTAAATGCTGATCATTGTCATTGTGAACACTTACTTTATGATGAGTTAAAGCAAAAACCTTAAGGTCTTTCTGAATGTCCTCAGGAGGACTGCTGCTTTGTGTTTGCGCCTAATTTTTCCATATCAGATTAAAAGGTATAATTTTTACAGCTTGCTTCCAAAAGCGCCCATTAATGCAGGCTTAAAGGTTTGAAAGTGATTTGCATCAACACGGGCCAAATGTAAATTCCCAGCTGGATGATGAGACGACAACATCTCTCACAGAAAATACAGAATAATGAACTTGATTACTTGTGAGGCTGCAGCTCCTGATTATTTTCATTATCATGTAATCTCGTGCACCTTTTGATGAAATCTCATCAAAGGTTTCTTGAACCTTAAGTGTCAAATTGCTAGTTTGGTCTGACAAAGGATTGATAGTAGAGGAGAAAAATCCTCTCTCTAAATGTGACATTTTTGCTTGAAAACATCTATTTTTGCTTGTTTAATGTCAAATTAGCTTCATACTTTCATATTTCTTTGTAATGAAGGTCAGCTTCATCACCTATATGGGAGTTCACATTCTGGGACATTCTTTTGTGTCATTTTTTGTCTTGTTTTTCTCGATTGTCCATTGTTTTTCCCTTTGTAACTTTTTTGCCAAATTTTTTGTCTCTTTTTTGTCGTTTTGTGTTCGTTTTTGTAGAATTAGGCTCCCGTGACCTGATTCATATCGTGTAACTCCACTCTTCATCTCCTTCAGCCTCTTCCCTCCTTCCTCGGGTCATTTATTGTTTCCCTTCCTTTATTCATAACCAGCCTAGAAACTCGTCTGAGGGCTTTAGCCACGCTGAGATTTATACTCATCTGTACACAGTAGAGACCGATTACGTCGCAGATTTAGGGTCAGACAGCAGCATCGGGGATGTTGTGTCGTACATCCCGACTGTTTTCTGGTCGCTATGGCTGGTGATATTCATAAACACCACTCTGCTGCTTCCTGTGAGCCTCTCCAACCACCCCGCTGTAGCTCAAAGTTGTCTTTCCGCCTCAGTGAATCGTCCCATGATCTGCCTCCTCAGCGCTGCCCTGTTGATCCTCTGTCCCGCCAGCACTCACTGGACCATCCTAAGACCAGGCAGGAGGCTCCGATCTGCAGGATGAACCCAGCAGCTCGGAGTTGGAGGTCTGCAAACATGTGGTAGGATTAGATGTCTAAAAGGATTCAACCATTCAATCAAAGCTGTTCTAAGTGTTAAAAAGCCAAAATAAGTCACACAAATGCATTGTTCATCCATCTTCTATTGCTTTTCAACAGTGAATCACGATCAATTTAATTAGCAGTTTACAAAAACGACTTTCTCATGTCAAAAACGGGTCAATATATAATTAATGGACTTTTGAAGTCCATGGGATATATCTTAAATACCTTCATGCATACATTATATTTGTTTCCTTTTTGTCTCACCTGTGTTTTTTGTCTTATTTTTGGCGTTTCGTGTTTTGCTTTTTTTGTTGTTTTTGACATTTTGTGGGGTTTTTTGTCTCCCTTGTGTTTTTTGTTTGCTTTTTTGTGATTTTGTTTATCACTTTCTGTTATTTTTGGTCTCATTTTGTGTAATTTTTTGTTTTGTTTTTGTCATTTGTCCATTGTTTTTCACTTTCTAACTTTTTTGGCCAATTTTTTAGCTCTTTTGTTTTGTGTCGTTTGTCTAATTTTTTGTCATTTTGTGTTCGTTTTTCTAGTATTTTGTCTTGATTTTGTTGGGTTTTTTTGTCGTTTTTGTCTGACTTTTGTCGTTTGTCTCCCGTTTTCGTACTTTTATTTCTCGTTTTTGTCGTTTTGTGTTTCCATTTTGTCTCACTTATGTTTTTTGTCTTTTTGTTATTTTGTGTGTTGCTTTATTTGTAGTTTTGTGTATCGTTCTGTTTTTTGTCTCGCTTGTGTTGTTTGTCTATTTTTTTGTTTTGTTTCTCCCTTTTGTCAATTTTGGTCTCATTGGTGTCATTTTTGTCATTTTGTGTCTCATTTTTGTAATATTTTGTCTTGTTTTTGTTACTTTTTTAATCTTTTTTTGTCGTTTTGATCATAAAGTAAAATATGTTGTTCAGTTCCAGACAGCTGTGACTAAATGTTGTGTTCCTTTGTCGACACTCTGTGGTCTGGAAGTTGTAATGTGGAAATGATAAACTGAGGCATAATATTGTTGAAATAGAATTTATTTTTCTTCAGAAATTTCAGGTTGCTCATAATGTTTTGTAAAAAGATAGCTCCTTAAATTTGAACGTTTTCACAATGTACTTTTGTTGCACTAAAACAAAGTAAACATTTAGATTATTTATAAGTTATTTTGCTGTGATTTTCAGATGAAATTTGGCTGAATGTGGAACCTGAACTAAGATGAGTTTGACGCCCCTGATCTATAATATAGTGTTGGACATTTGAATGATGCTTTTAATATAAACTGTTTAAATGATCTACTGTAAAAGTCCATCTTAGCTTATTATTCTTCTTCCGAGATGCGTTTGTGTTTTCCACGTCTGATAAAATTCAACATCTTCCTCTGACACTTTAAATGTATTCGGGGCTTTAATCTGCAGCCCTTAAAGGTCCACTGTAGTTTGAAACAATCCTCCTCATTGCGTTGACAGCAGTAATTCTAATCTTGACATCTTTGATAGACATCCTTAAAGTCCCAGTCTATCGGTGAGGTCTCGTGTCGAATGTTCGGGCCGTTGTCACGCTGTCGCCTCCCATCCGTCTGTCCATCCATGCGTGGATCTGTCCGTTCAGCACACGTGTGATGGTGGGAGTCAGACCACATAACCGTCTCCCCTCAGTCAGCCTGTCACAGCCGACTGATGTGAACTCATCAAACGCCCCGACTGTCGGTGCAGCAGCAGCACTGGGCTCTCAGGCTGCGTGGCCGGATCATTGAGGTGAGGCTATTTCTGGAAGCATCGTTGGTCCACAGAGCTGTAGCTGTGTGGTGGTGGAGGGGGGAGCTTCCAGAACACTCAGTTTCATGTTCTTGTTGTGTTCACGTGTATAAAACAAACGGGGAATTATTAAGCATATTACAGGATCAAGATTTTATTATTTTATGTGTAATATTCAAATGTAATGTGTGTTTTTTTTGCACAGGTTTTCTCTGTGTGCATCTGGGTCAATATATAACTGAGGGACTTTTGAAGTCCATGGCATATATCTTGCATACATTTTTATTAAAAGTACATCATTATGATCATGTCTTTACAAATTCCATAATTATTTATTATGGAAACAATCGCTTATTAATAAAAAATGACTGGCTGTCACAATAATGGCAACTAAAGAACCGTCCCAATTTAATAACAACCACCTTCTAATTAGCTAAACAATAATAAAATGAGCTGATTCAGAAATAGTTTGGATTGTGTTCTTTTTATTAAGTTGAGATAATCATGACTGATGTTTCTTTTTTGGCAATATATCAAATTTTATATGGAAAATAACAAATTGTATCTGTGTCTGAGAAATCACTTTCTACTAAGTTCCCCATTACAAAAACACCTCTCCAGGAAGTGTGTTAATTCCAGATCACATGACCTGCTCCACATGATGTCATTTCCTCCTGAAGAAAAGACTGGCCAGACTCCAAGGCTTTCTGAGTTATTTAATATAAAGTAGTCAACAGGTTTACTACAATATCTTTATAAACAACTTTCAATTTCAGTTTTACTCAATTGTATATATATAATATTTAGAAGAATCTTTGTGTAAAAATGCCATGTGGTGTTTGGTTATAGTTGATTTTAGGCCTGAAAACAGCAAAAATGTCGACTATGATACAAAAAGTCCTACAATTATATATTGACTCATCTGACTGACTGTTACTTGAAGGTGCAGCTGTTTCCAAAAGCGTCCAATAAGGAAAAGTTTTTTCTCCTTTTTATTATATTAGTCCTTTCTGTCTTTGTGTTCCGTCTCTTAATTCAGTCTGGTAGTTTTATAGATGATACTTTTCAATGTTCTCATATTTTTCCACCTGTTTTGCTTAAAATTATTCCTTTTAATCCTTAAATTTGATCTTCTTTATCTTTTATTTGTGTCTGTCTTGGCACAAGCACAGCAACAATCCTCTCTACGGCAGTTTCCATGATGATGTGGAAACGTCATGTTTCACTAACATCAAGAAAGGTTTCTGCATTTTACTGAACACCATAAACCCAGTGAACTGTTATTTTTGTGCATGGTATGTTTTTTTTTTGAGTAACTTTAGGTTGCATAGCAACGCATTTGCTCTCCAACTTGCATTTCCACTCGCTAAAGGCTTCCTTCAGTGAATATCGACCCTGAGGGAGGTTCAGGTGATTATACTTCTAAATCTCTGCCATCAGTTTCATGTTGCCTGATCTGTAGCTGTTGTCTAGGAAAGCTACACTTATCCTACAACTTCAGCATCAACGCACCGTTCTGATCATATTTCATGCACTGATAATTTATATCCCATCAAACGGAATACAGAATGTATGTTTATTATGAAACATCAAACACTCTAATCAGTTTGGATTCAGAGTAGCTTTAACCCTCGTGTCGTCCTGCGGGTCAAAATTGACCCGTTTTAAAGTTTGAAAATGTGGAAAAAAGTATATTTTCACAGTGAAACTTCTGATGTCCACATTTTCAACATTTTTGGGGAATTTTTGAACATTTTTTTGGTGGAAGAAAAGAAATGTTAAAAATGTTTCTTTAAGAACATTCACAAAAAATCCAGCGAATTTTGCTGGATTTTAATGGATTTTTTGTGAATGTTCTTAAAGAAAATATTAGAAGTTTTACTGATATATATGGAATCACTTTAGTTATTTTTAGGATTTTTTTTGAAGATTTTTACTTATTTTTTGAAAATATTTACAAGAATTTTCTTGCCAAATTTTGAGGATTTTTTTTAAAAATAAAACTTTTAAGGGAAACTTTGAAGGAATTATTGGAATTTTCTTCCTGAAGGTTTTGCAAATTTTCAGAAATTTGTGGAATTTTTTTTGCTGAATTTTTGGATTTTTGTCAGATGAGGAAACAATAATTTTGGTGCCTGTAAATGAAGCCAACAGGAGGGTTAACTGCTGACATGTCTATGAAGTAACACCTGGAACATCTGGACCATTCTGTCATCCAGTATTATTCTCATCACAAATGATCAGTTTGTGTTTGTGTTACGAGTAAAGCTGAATGAGACACAAACTGTCTGCAGGGTTTTAAAAGAAAAGAAGTTCTTGTGTGCAATAGTGAAACAAAGAGTTGTGATTGTTTGAAGGGCACAGTGGAAATGATATGGTGTCAGCGTGCTGAACACTAAAAATCTATTTATAACAGGCATTCGGAATAAAAATTCGAGCTCCATCTGCCCGAGGACGTCAACATCCGACCCGGATAAAAGGCTCAATAATTGGACAAGTGCTGTGCATTAAAATGAGAGAATGTCGTCGCCACATCTAACCTCACAGCAACAGCTTCTCAGCAGCTCAGAAATAACTCTGTGTACTGATGCAGGGAGACAGATGTGCCATCCGAGTGTGTGCACAGGGAAAGTGTTTGTGGAGCCCTACAATATTAATGAATACAACATTTCCAGGCTGATAAACAACCCAGATTCATTAGCCCTGAGAGATGCTCGCTGCATTACCCGCCAGCGAGAGCCAACTTTGTCGTTCTCCTTTTGTGATGCATTTAGACTGTGAAAGGGGGAGTCGCATAAAAATAATTTTCCGAGTCTGAAAGTTCTGTGGGAGCTTGGAGAGAAACTTTTTTGTGTTTGAAGAGTTTCGGTGGTGTCTTTCTTGGCGCTGTCATGTCGGAGCAGATGGTTGTGTGGATCGGTTGTTGTCTGCAGTCTAGATATTGAGGCGCTACCACTAGAATTAACGCTAAGATGTGTCGCTACCTACACAGTGTGGAGGATAGAAAGATACATTCATATTTGTCTTTAAGTCTCTCTTCAGCTGTATGACTAATCCAAAGCTGTTTGCCAACATTCCAAGATATAAAACGTTATTATTTTAAAAAATAGTTCACTTTAGATTGTGATGTCCCTAACGATTAATTTTTACCTTTAAAAATAGCTTTTAAAGGAAAACTTCTAGTTTCGTTCTTAGTGTTTCCACAAGCAGACTAATTTATTTTTTAAAAAATTTGATGACTCATCGTATTACAGTGAAACTAATTAGACTAATTAGGTCTGTGATTCATGAGTCAGCAGTGAAACTGTACATTGAAGGTTTAAGAGTTATTCTATGTTTTCTTATTGTCAGCAAACCCCATTAATCCTCTGAACCCCGAGCAGTTTTTGGATGTTTCTGTGCTCCCGTCACATTTTCACTCATTTTTCATGGCGACACAAACTCCTGCTGCTCTTTGGAAGCAGCACAACCATAGATAGAAGTACAAAGAACTCCGAAATGTCTTCTGTGCAGCATGATGCAGTTATAATGCCATAAATCATAAAAGAAGAAAAATGAAAGCTAACAAACAGAAATCAACATGAACATTTGTCAAGTGCCCTTAATTGTTACCAGCACTGGAAAACAATAATGACCATATATTCACATATTAACTGCAATATAAAGTCCTGCACCTCTATGGAAACAACATGACCATGACTAGAAGTAGAGAGAACTAAATAATGTGTTTTGTGATGTATGACAAAGTTACCACAGAATAAGTCATTAAAAAGAAAAAATGAAAGCACCATTTTGGCAAGTACCATCGGTGTTATTGTTGGAAAAAAAATGTGAACATACCAAAGACATTTTCCTGCTTATATTTTCCATTTGTTTCCACACTAATCTCCTATCTGCTCTGTAGACACAGCCTGCAGTTCAACCCAACTCACTTTAAAAATCCCAGAATGATTGTTGGTTGCAGTATCGTCACTAACGGCTTCACAGTTGTCTTGAGGTGTGAAGGTTTTTTTGTTTTTGCGGAATGTGGTTGTTGCATTTGATTTATTTTGGTGATTTTTTTTAAATGAGTCATGTAGAATATAGTGGTTTTGATGAAATATCTGAATTTTAAGCTAGAATTGGTTAATTTTCCAATAAAATGGCATGTCACAGATTAATACAGTTGCATGGTTTGGCAACTATCTCCTCTCTAAACTTCAGGGACATCTCTCTAATCTTAACCATGTTGCTTGCAAACACAAAGTGAACCCATTTTAAAGGGTTCACTTTTGCTGGATTTTGGTCGATTTTTACGTGAATGTTCTTCAAGAAACATTTTTAATATTTCTTTTTTTCCACAAAAAAATGTTCAAAGATTTCAAATGTTCAAAGATTTCATTGTGAAAATATATATTTTTTCCACATTTTCAGACTTTAAAACGGGTCAGTTTTGACCCGCAGGACGACACGAAGGTTAATGTCTCACGTTCCTGTCCTTCCCCAGGTGATGTCCCAAGCGGAGGGCCAACAGAAGAACCTCGTCCAGTCCATCGACTCTCTGCCCACCAGGGGTCCGCTGTCCTGTCTGGACCAGGACCTGCTGCTGCTCAAAGCCACGTCGGCCGCCACACTCAGCTGCCTGGGAGAGTGCCTGAACATCCTGCAACAGACTCAGAGCCACAGCCAGGCGCCGCCTCCGTCCCAGGCCTCCCAGCGCAACCACGCCGGCCACGGAGCCCCCTCCGGTGAGTCCGCCCCGGGCCCCGTTCCAGTGCTGCTACTGGAGCCCCCGACCCCTCCATCTCCCCCATCCCCCTTGTGTTTTCAGTCTCCTCCTCCAGAGCCCAGCTCCAGCAGCAAGGCCCAGCTTGGGCAGCTAGACTGTGGCTCTTGCCCCTGCCTGATGGGTACCTTGAACTTAAATGTTTGTAGTAAATGTTGTTGAATGTTGCATTTGTGTGTTAAATAGTTTTATTTGTTCCGTTTGTGTTGTTTTTGTCATAGTTTGTAGTTCTAAGTATTGTTCTGTGTTGTCTTCCATTTGTTTCTTTTTTGTCTTCAATGTCGTCAGTTGCATTGAAATGCCAAAAGTTCCTTAAAAAGGTAGTGCCAAGTACAAGCATGATTGAAGTGTGTATGAAAATGAATATATCCTCAGTATTGTTGACAGAACCCATAAAAGCATTTCAGACTGTCTCCCTACATGCATGTCAGAGAAAATCAGGGTTTCTGTGTGAATGAGTAAACCTAAATATAATGACTATGCACTTCTAAATCTCCTCAAAGGATCTTTGTCTTTGCCAAAGGAATCCACAATGGTGCCTCAAATGTCAGCCATGTTTAACCCTCTCTGTGCCAGATCAAGATGGATCCAATAAAGTTGTTTCTATTTAAACCATTTGCAGCCTGAGGGTGGTTCTATTGGCATAACACCAAGGATGAGGATTAAAGAGCACTTCTTAACAGTGTAAGGTAGACAACAAATACAGGACAGGAGTAGACTCTATTAAGATAAGGTGAAATCCATCAAATGTTGTGGTCTAATCCTATTGGCCCCCCAAGTACAAACAAATATTTATAATCCATTTAGAGTCTCCAGGTTGCTCCGGAACAACAGCCCCATAAATGTTGTCTCCAGGAAAGAGGAGTGGAGCCGATTTAACTCCACTGAGAAACTTGAAAAGCTATTGAGTACCAAATATTCATTGCTTGTAGCTTGAAAGGTGGCTCTGAAGAAATGTAGTTTGCTCCATTTGTGGAAGGTGACAGTCGGTTTGCATTCACAGCAGTTACAATGGATCCAAGTGCTTAAACATAAGCAAAAAATGTGTTATTTTTAGAAGTAGAAGTTTGTCAAACATGTGCAGCATCCTAATGTTTATGGAACGTCTCTCTTTATTCAAATGCAAGTGTTAAATGTGCCATTCGTGTAGATTCTCAGTCATTCAGGTCACAGTAATCATTAAATCTTTGGTAAAAAAGCAACTGGACTTTACTTTTTGGTTCCTGGAGATGTTTTACCTCTCATCCAAGAGGCTTGAACTCATAAAACCTGAAGATGAGAGGTGTAAGGTCTTCAAGAAAAAAGCCCAGTTGCCTTCTGCTGGGGCTTATCTCATGTTTAAATGTATTCTTACTGCGTCAGCTTTGACAGTACACTTACTAGTCATCAAGGACTTCTAGGTATTCACTGTAATCCTTTGTACCTGCTGTGAATTTAAACAACTCCCAAAGAGCAAGCTACAAAATTTCCAGAGGCGTCCTTTACACCCTGCAGGTTTGCGGTGGAGTGTTGAAGTCAAGAAGTCATGGTCTACCTGCATTTGTGACTTTGGGAAGGTGGTTTGGTGTCTGTGTTTGGATGGGTGCAGGATCCCGTCCTGAAGTCCTCACAGTTTGTTGGTCTTCTTTTTGCGCCAGCAGTCACCCTGCCCTGTACCTGTTCGTCAGACAGGGGGTGGTGTGGAGTGGGACCGCCGGGCCGCAAGTACAAACCTCTTTCCTTCCGCTGCCTGGCTGATCAGTCCTGTGGGGGTCCAGCTGCTCCCCGCTTCCGGCATGTATCCCCCACACCTCAGTGAAGAGTTTATTGTTAGGATCCTCGGTTTTGCCGAGTGATGGATAGTGTTGCTCACCAGCATGGGCAGCGTCCTGATCTGATGCAGCTGATAAAGGTCGTGGCTGGCTGGTCGGTTGGCTGGTTGAATGGTTTTGTTATGCCCTTACAATAAAGCATTGCCACTGCATGGGCAACATGACTCTTTGGTACAGAGCCAAGCATGAGGTTGGACTGAGTTTGGCCGGCACGTTGGTCCCTCCGGGCTTCTGTTGTTACTTCAAAACCAGAGCGACTTGTTTGAGTCGGCTCTAGTAAAGGCAAAGAGAATGAAGAACCTGAAGGAGCTTTGTAAACTCCCCAGCAAAACAAAAAAAACCTGCCAGTCACAAACCAGACAGCATATTATCAGCTGATGTCACGTAGGATCTTTGCTGCTCGCTCTTGCTCTATCGGATCCCCCTTCCCTCCCCTCTGTCACTGCCATAAAGAGCTTGAAGCCCCACCCTCACAAAAACAACATTTTCCTTTAAGGAAATGAAAATCCATAAAGGAAATTAACTCTGCAAACTAGTCCCCTTTGCAGCTTAACATAAAGGATTTAACGCACAAGTACCCCAATTAACCAAAATAGTAGTGAAAGTTTTAAGATGAACATGTAGGGTAAGAGTCTGAACTGATGTCACAGCCCAGAAATGGAAGATGAAGCCATTGGAAACATCTACTGCATGAATGTTTGTCTCTCCACTGTCTGACCTGCGATAGCTTTTTGATTCACCTGCATGCTTCTATCCAATGGCCCCAACATGCCCCCGCTCACACACGCCTCTTTTCCACCAAATTATCCCTCGTTCTTTTATCGTTTCTGTTCAGGTGTCTTGGAACATCAGTGCTATCTAGCAAACCAACCGCATTTTCACCAGTTTTGAGCGAAACCATTGAAATCAAGGATTTGCCATCAAAGGAGGGCACTCCACAACTTACAACATGAACTCAAGAGTAGGGCTGGTCCGAATAGCAATTTCTGGGCTCCAGATATTTGGGCCCAATGTATGACGAATATCTGGCTCGTCTGTGGTGGTGGCGGGGTGGGGCAGGTGGGCGGTGGTGGTGGTGGTAGTTTTTGGAGGGGTGGAAGATTGGTGTCCATCGTCAGAGTCCAACAGCGTTAGCATTAGCATGGATATCTCCGTCTTCAGCATCTTGTCTTCTGTTTACAAACTCGGACGAAGGGAAGCGTGACGTCAGAGTTGGTAGGTCTGCGTGATAAAGCCAGCCAACTGACCAATCAAAAGTACCGTTGACCAATGCTTTACCGTCATTGGTAAGCTATTCGGTGGCTTCGGCGACGGGGGGAGGTATTCTGAATATTCGGATCTCAACATTAATATTTGGATAGTACCACAACGATCGAATTTTCGGATATTCGGGGCCAGCCCTACTCAAGACACGACCAAATTATCGGCAGGCGTTAGATTTCATCAGCAGACCGATGCATGTTCTTTTGTTGCAACCATCTCTCACTTGACTTTTCCGCCATCTCTTTCCGACTCGTAAAATTTAAGACGTCCCATTCATGTCGTCAACGGAATCTTGCTTTTAGGTTGCAAACCATTTTATTTTGGTCGAGATGCTCTGAAAGGTTCAGAATTGGATGCGCGAATCGGAACAGAATCCGTTTCCTGTTGGTGGAAAAGGGGTAGTAACGTCTCTACTTCTGGTGCTTCACTGTGACATCCCAGAAAATCTGTACTTCTGAAAAGAAACAGCATAAACACAGCAACAATTTCCACAGATTTTTTTTCCTCCAAATGAGCTCAGGAACCCATTAACCTCCAAATATCTTGAGAGTAACCTTGTGAGAAAAAAAGAAAAACAAACTCAAAAATTCAATTTTTACTGTACTTGCAAATCACTGACATCCCGTTGGCCCTCAGGCAGGTGTTCATGTCTCTGCTTTACAGGAGGTCAGTATCACTAGAGGAGGTTCGCTCACATTTCTCAGGTTCCTGTCTGTCAAGCTGTCAGTTGGCCAATGCAGGGATCTGGCCTGAGGGCTTTTTCAGCACATTCTGTCGAGGCAGACTGGCCTCGGGCTCGCTGGCATGTTGACCTGCGTCAGCACAGCTTGCTTTCCGCTAATGGATATCAAAGAGCAGCCTGGTGGTGCATTAGGTTTTTAACCCAATTGGAGTGTTGGGAGTGGAGATGAGAAGGGCCTCTGGTGCTGCTCCATTAACAGCACTTTGAAATGGGATCTACTGTCATGTGTACTAGAAGCTGTTAAATGAGGAAATTTGCAGTTTTTTTATTAGATTTTTTATTTTTAATCTAAGTGAGAAATCATCTTAGAGTTTCTGATAAGTCTCACTGAACAGCCCTTCGTTAAATGTGGGTTTGCTGCTGCCCTGTTAGAAAAGTTTCTCTCTTGTTATGCAGATATCCAGTCAGAAGCCTTTTAGTCAGTGTTGCAACCTTTAGTTCCTCTTACTGCAGTTTTCCGGTGTTTGGCCTGAGTCATCATGATTTTGGCGACTTTTCACCAAACCACGTTACATGATTGTGTAATTCATGAAGCGAAAGTTCATGCTGAGGCTACTTTAAAACGACTCTTCTAGATGTTGGGCTGACTGGAATAGCTAGTACAACTTTGGAAAACATTCCTCTTAGTACTGTCAAATGATTACAATTTTTAATCAGATTAATCTCATGCTTGCTGTGGATTAATGTCGATTAATCACGATTTCATATCATTCATTTTTAATCTATATCAATCGTGTTTCATTTTGCATAAGCAGACAGACTCAAGAAAGAAGAGAATAAATATATATGACTAAATTAAACAATGAGAATAACACCTTGCAAATTATGTTGCATAAATTTACCTGACTGATGTAAAATATTATATAGAATACAAATTTACCTGACCAATTTAAATATTAAGGTCAGGACCCTAAAATGTTTCATAAAATACAAATTTAAGATCAAGACACCACAAAATTACTATAGATATTTAGATTCAGGGATTTTGAGTCATTTTGCTGCAGATGGGTGAATTGTGTTAAATTTTTAATCAGAATAATCACGATGATCAATTAATCCACATTAGCGCTGTATTTTTGACAGCCCTAATTCTTCTTAATAATTGGCAAATGATATAATTGCTGTTTTGTTTTAAAAAAAGAAACTAACTAATTTTGCAATGTAGTCATATAATCCTGGTAAAGCTGAAAATAGACAAATGAGAATCTTGATTACGTTCAACCCTCAGAGGAATAAACAATGAAAACGGAAATGATTCTAAGATTTTAAGCTTTCTGACAGTCCTCAAACTAATCATGTATGACCTCCAGTCCAAGAAAATCAATCAAATCTAAGCTTAAAATTGTGATATTGCATCAAAAATTGCTTTATTCTACATGACTTGTGTACAAAACAATGTCAAAAATAAACCGTTTGCACTAAACAGATCCTGTAAAAACAAAGAAAAAAAAAACTTCAATCCTCAATAGAACTGAGAAGCCATCAGTCATGTGACAAAATTTTGGCGGCTTTTCAACTGAGCTGCAGGCAGTGTTTATTCTGTGCAGTTAATCAGTTATAGGGAAAAACATGATGAAATATCTGTAGCATGTAAAGTCGCATTTTTTTCCAGTATTAGTCACTAATGTGTGTAATTGGAAAAACGTTTTTCATGTTAATTCCAGGTTTTTTTTTTTTTCAATTTTTATAAACAAAATAATTTTTTTATTTTATTTTTTATTTATGGCATTATAACTTTGTCATAAAGACATGTTTGAGTCCTGTCTTCTTCTAGTCGTGGTAGTGCTGATTCCATAGAGGTGCAGGACTTAACGATGTAGTAAGAAATGAGCCCACAGTGACTAAAAAACACCCAAAAACTGCCTGGAGTTTAAAGGGTTAATGTCTCTTAATCCTCTACGTTGTTCTTATTTATTCCCGACATAATACTGAGTGTAGGTGCCATTTGATTTAAAGCAGTTGCTGCCTTTTTCGGTGCGTTGTTCACAAACTCTGCGACAAATTACAAAGTGGTAAGAAGAGAAGTCTGACAAACCAAATGAGGACAACACGGGCTGAGAGATATTTGTGATCTACAGCTGCACAAAAACATTAAGGTGAATAATCCTGACACTCCTTCCACTGTAGGGGAAGATGGAGATTAAATGTAATAATATTAAATGCTCGAACAGCTCTAATAAGAAGCATGGAATACTTTAAATCAGGGGTGTCAAACTCGTTTAGTTCAGGGGCAACATTCAACCAAATCTGATCTCCAGTGACCAGTAAAATCACAGCATAATAACCTATAAATAACCACAACTCCAGTTTTTTTCTTTGTTTTAGTGCAAAAAAGTACATTCTGAAAATGTTCACATTTAAGGAATTATCTTTTTATTAAACATCACGAACAAATTTCTCAAGAAAAATAAATTTCAGCAATATTATGTCTCAGTTTTTCATTTACACATTACAACTTACAGATCACAGAGTGTTTACAAACACACAAAACATTCAGTGTCAGGTATCTGGAACTGAATGATATATAATTTTACTTTATGATCAAAACAACAAAAATCAGACAAAAAAATAACAAAAACAAGATATAATATTACAAAAAATGAGACATTAAATGATAAAAATGAGACAGAATGACAAAAATGAGACACAAAATGACAAAAAATGAGACAAAAAAGAGACAAACAAGATCAAAAATGACTAAAGCGAGAAACGGCACAACAAAAAAGTAGACGAATAACACAAGCGAGATAGAAAAGCATAAAATGACACAAATGATACACAAAACAACCAATAAAGCAAAATACAAAATGACAAAAAGAAGACAAACACCACAAGCGAGACAAATAGGAAACACAAAATAAAAATCAGAAACAAAGCGACAAAAGCATGAAACGACAAAAGTCAGACAAAAAAAAAGACAAAATATTACAAAAATGAGACTCAAAATGAGCAATCTAGTTTTTCATTTTAACATCAAAACAACTTGTCATGATCTAGAAATGATTTTAAATTTATAGTTTTACTAATTTACAATCTGCAGTTAATGTCTTTGGATTGGACCCTCTGGAGGACCGCTTTTGGCCCATGGGCCGCATGTTGGACACCCCTGGTTTAAAGGCTCCGTTAAGTTGCGACAGAATGCTGATTTCTTTGTATTTCTGCAGAACGTTTTATCTCCTGTGGACCAGAGTCAGAATGATTCATCCTTCTGTTCACCGCTGAATGTTTGACCGAGTCGAATCAATACAGCAGAGCAGGATATAACATTGATCAAATATCACATTTAAACACACAGCGCACACACTCAATTTCCTGCTGTCTAGACTCTGCCAGTAATTCACACTCCTCAGTATTAAATGCCAGATGTAAATAGGAGAGTAATCGGAGTATTTTTCATTATCCTCCTTTGATTGTTTAACCTTTCTGTTGTCCTGCAGGTCAAATTTGACCCATTTTAAAGTTTGAAAATGTGGAAAAATATATATTTTCACAGTGAAACTTCTGATGTCCACATTTTCAACATTTTTGGGAAATCTTTGAACATTTTTTGGTGGAAAAAAAGAAATGTTAAAAATGTTTCTTAAGAACATTCACAAAAAAAATCAACCAAAATCCAGCGAATTTCGCTAGATTTTGGTTGATTTTATGTTAATATTCTTAAGAAAATATTAGAAGTTTTACTGATATATATGTAATCACTTTAGATATTTTTAGGATTTTTTTTGAAGATTTTTACTCATTTTTTGAAAATATTTACAAGAGTTTTCTTGCCAAATTTGGGGTATTTTTTTTTTTTTAAATCAAATTTTTAAGGGAAACGTTTACGAAATTATTGGAATTTTCTTCCTGAAGGTTTTGCAAATTTACAATTTGAAAATGTGGGAAAAAAAAAAACATATTTTCACAGTGAAACTTCTGATTTCCACATTTTCAACATTTTTGGGAAATCTTTGAACATTTTTTGGTGGAAAAAAAGAAATGTTAAAAATGTTTCTTTAAGAACATTCACAAAAAAATCAACCAAAATCCAGCGAATTTCTCTTTTAAGGAATTGTTAGAATTTTCTTCCTGAAGATTTTGCAAATTTTCCGAAATATGGGGAATTTTTTTTGCTGAATTTTGGATTTTTTGTCAGATAAGGAAACAATATTTTTTGGTGCCGTAAATGAAGACAACAGGAGGGTTAAATGTCAGATGTAAATAGGAGAGTAATCGGAGTATTTTTCATCCTTTGATTCTTTCAACCTAAAGTCACTGTAGATTCCACTCGTTAACTAAACGCCAGTGTCGGCTCTGACGCTGCCCTGTCGTCTTTCAGATGGTGTTCCTGTGTGGACTGTACCAAAGTCGCCCTCAGGGGAGCCGTTGAAGAACGGAGGTCTGACTCCTCTACGATCAGCCGAGCCCTCCCCGGCCCTCAGGAAAAGGAGTCTGTCCCATGGTGCTGAGGTGAGAAGCTTCGTCACGCTGTCAATTATCACCTCTGAATTCTGTTTAGATGTTCTGTCTCACCCCCCGCTGACTTGGTCCGGCCTTGGATTACAGTGGGACTGAACACTGTACAGCTGCACAATTAATCTGGGACAGATGGTGTTGTTGAGACAGCGGTTGGTTGGATGGTTGCACAGGGAATCTTTTTCCATTTGCCTGTTTGGTGCTTCTTCGGTCCGAGGCTCCGGCTCATGAAGCGAGGCGTAAGTGTGGAGAACGTGGTGATTTTTATTTTAGTTGTTGTTGTTTTGCGTTTATTGGATTATGATGTGACGGACAGGAAACACAGCGAGTATGAGAGGCAGCAAAGGTCACGGCCAGTAATCGAACCGGGAGAATTACATCTCCATGGGATGTTTTGGTTTCCTGCTCACCTATAAAATGTGTTTATTATGCAGGTTTTACTCAATGGCAGCTGCTTTTTAATGTGTTTTTAGAGGGATTTTCTATTTTTGAAGTATGCGTTGTTGGGTTTACTTGAGCTCAATCATGAATCAGTGTCTTAATGTTGGCCGTCCATCACAGAAAAAACATCTTCCTCTTTCTGTTTTTGCTGTTACATTACTGTTGCATGACGGTGCATTTTTCTGGTCCGGTGAAAACTGAGCAATTGTGTGATTTAATTTAAAACACTAAAAATTATTTTGTGGATTTTAATTGTTCCTTTAACCCTCCTGTTGTCCTCAATTACGGGCATCAAAAAATATTGTTTCCTTGTCTGAAAAAAATCAAAAAATTCCCCAAATTTCTGAAAATTTGCAAAACCTTCAGCAGAAAATTCCAATAATTCCTTTCCCTTAAAAGTTTTATTAAAAAAAATAATAATAATCCTCCAAATTTGGCAAGAAAATTCTTGTACGTATTTTCAAAAAATGAGTAAAAATCTTCCAAAAAACCCTAAAAATATCTACAGTGATTCCATATATATCAGTAAAACTTCTAATATTTTCTCTCAGAACATTCACATAAAAATCAACCAAAATCCAGCGAAATTTGCTGGATTTTGGTAGATTTTTTTCAACATTTCTTTTTTTCCACCAAAAAATGTTCAAAAATTTCCTAAAAATGTTGAAAATGTGGACATCGGAAGTTTCACTGTGAAAGTATTTTTTTTTCACATTTTCAAACTTTAAACCAGGTCGATTTGACCCCCAGGACAACACAAGGGTTAAAAAGCTCACGACAAATTCCACATGACAAGAAGTAATTCAAACTTGCTTTTATTCCCTTTGGAGAACTGATAAACTGCCGCATAAATACAACTTTATCATCACAAAAAAACATTTTGCTGTTAAAAAGCAGTGATCTTCAGTGTAGTGATCTTGTTTCCATGGATACCCCCCAAAAAAAGAAAAAAATAAAGGATAATTTGGGCTTACATCAAAGTCTTCCCAGCTACAGCTGCAGTGGATTTTGTTCTAATAGCTGAAACATGTTTTTTGGCTGTTCGGGACATCGGCTGTAAATGATTCATTTTCAGGACGCCGGCAGTAGAAGGCTGCAGATTCCTCTAAAATCAGGATACATAAAAACCTGCAGCCAATAAAAAAACATTTACCCCTTTTTCACTTGTATATAGGTGGAAAAGGGTTTGCTTGATCAATTTACGTGCATTAGTCCAATATTAACCCTCGTGTCGTCCTGCGAGTCAAAACTGACCTGTTTTAAAGTTTGAAAATGTGGGGAAAAAAAATTCACAGTGAAACTTCTGATGTCCACATTTTCAACATTTTTGGGAAGTCTTTGAACATTTTTTGGTGGAAAAAAAGAAATGTTAAAAATGTTTCTTAAGAACATTCACATAAAAATCAACCAAAATCCAGCGAAATTCACTGGATTTTGGTTGATTTTTATGTCAGTGTTCTTAAAGAAAATATTTAGAAGTTTTACTGATATATATGGAATCACTTTAGATATTTTTAGGATTTTTTTGGAAGATTTTTACTCATTTTTTGAAAATGTTTACAAGAATTTTCTTGCCAAATTTGGGGGATTTTTTAAGGGAAACTTTTAAGGAATTATTGGAATTTTCTTCCTGAAGGTTTTGCAAATTTTCATAAATTTGTGGAATTTTTTTTGCAGAATTTTTTTTCAGACAATGAAACAATATTTTTTGGTGCCCGTAAATGAGGACAACAGGAGGGTTAAACACCAACAGGTTAGTTTTCAGAGACACCTTTTATTTGCCGACTCACACTCATCCTTGGCTCCATCATCCTTTAATTCAACTCTAGTGGAATAATGGAAACCTCAGCTGTTAACACCCAGATGAAGATTAATGTTGTCGGTGTCGTTCGCTGCCTCGCCTGCTCGTTACGGCCTCTTTGTCAAATGTTACACTTCTGTCTTCACCTGTCAGACATCTGTGCTGTAAAACAACCCGCTAAACACTCGTGTCAGGGCTCACAAAGGCCTGACATTTATTTCAGTCCAACCCCAAAACAAATTACGGGAGGCAGCGAGGGACATTTTACCCTGGATCTGAGCGTGCTCAGAGCCCGGCAGTCTAATCTGGAGGCGCAGAGATGTAATCTGTCATGTTAATGATCACTTTCTATTGACACACAAGTGTAAAATGGGTATTAGGGCGTTGCCGTGTCAACCCATTTCCAGCTAATTGTCGAGCTGTTCGACGTACTTCATGTCGCACAATTAAGAGCAGAGGACGGAGGGCAGCTCATAACGGGGATTCAGCTGCTTTAAAGACAGCATTATGGCAGTTATGATTCAGGGTCCTCAGCCAGACAGACAGTCCTGCTGCTGTCAGTACTGTACTCTATTTATTTCTATGAAGCAACGAAAAGAAACAGAGCAAGATGTTAAAGATTACTCATCTACTTTTCTATTAACATTCTGCTTGGCGCTACAATACAAAGTAATGATAGGAAAGGCAGAAATGGATGTATGAAAGAATCCTTTTAGAGTCTTTCAGCTCATTGTTTTGGTTTTAAGGCAGAGGTGTTAAACTCATTTTAGTTCAGTTTAGTTCCACATTCAGCCCAATTTGATCTCAAGTGATCTGGACTAGTAAATTCACAGCATAAGAACCTATAAATAACAACAATTCCAAATTTTCCTTTGTTTTAGTGCAAAAAAAGTACCTTCTGAAAATGTTCACATTGAAGGAATTATCTTTTTACAAAATATTATATAGATTTCTTAAGAAACATTAGTTCAATTTCAGCAACATTATGCCTCAGTTTATCATTTACACATTACAACTTCCAGATCACAGAGTGTCTACAAAGGAACACAACATTTAGTCACAGCTATCTGGAACTGATGATATAGTGTTTTACTTTATGATCAAAATGACAAAAGTCAGACAAAAAAACAAGACAAAATAGTACACAAATGAGATGCAAAATGACTTAAACGAGACACAAAATGACAAAAATGAGACAAATGACACAAAATAAAACAATAATAAACAAAAAATGAGACAAAAAAATTACAAAGCGACAAAAAAATGGACAAACAACAAAAACGGGACAAAAGATTCTACAAATGACACAAACGAGACAAAAAATGACAAAAGGGGAAAACAAAATGACAATAAAGTAGACAAACAACAAAAGCAAGACAAAAAAAACCACAAAATGACACAAACGATATGAATATGAATAAAGCAAAACATAAAATGACAAAAATAAGACAAAAAACACAAGTGAGACAAAAAGGAAACACAAAACAACAAAAACCAGAAACAACACGACAAAAACATGAGACAAGCGACAAAAGTCAGACAAAAAAAGGCAAAAAACAAGAACAAGACAAAATATTACAAAAATGACAAAAGAGAGAAAGAAAATGACAAAAAATATAGAAATGACGCAAGCGAGACGAAAAGGAAACACAAAATGTCAAAAATGAGAAACAGTGACAGAAACATGAGACAAGCAACAAAAATCTGACAAAAAACAAGACAAAATATTTCAAAAAATGAGACACAAAATGACAAAAACCAGACAAACGACACAAAACAAAAAGACAAAAAAGTTACAAAGCGACAAAAAAATGGACAAAAACAAAACAAAAACTGACAGAAGGAACATGACAAAAAACACTTTTGTCTTTTTTTTTTGTCATTTTCATCATAAAGTAAAATATTTTATCTCTCAGGTCCAGATAGCTGTGACTAAATGTTGTGTTCCTTTGTAGGTAAACTGTGATCTTTTATTGTGTAAATGATAAACTGAGGCATAATATTGAATTTATTTTCCTTTAGAAATTTCAGATTTCAGATAAGGTTTTGTAAAGGATAATTCCTTAAATGTGAACATTTTCAGAGTGTACTTTTTAGCACTAAAACAAAGGGAAAACGTGGAGTTGTGGTTATTTCTAGGTTATTATGCTGTGGTTTTACTGGTCACTGGAGATCAAACTGGGCTGAATATGGAACCTGGACTAAGATGAGTTTGACTCCCCTGAATCATTCATAAAGGGTGTCTTGTAGTGAGTTTTGTATTGCGGGATGTGACTGAAGAATCCAAAAGTAGGTCTTGTTCTTTTAATTTCACACTTTCTGCAGACATTTCTCAGTCTTCCTCTTAAATCAAAGCGTGTTCTGGTTTAACAGACAGAAAATTGAAAAACACCGTCTAAAAACTGACTTCAAACAATGTCAGCGTTTGGCTTACAGCTTTAGTTAAATAGAGATATAAACTGTCATCTTAAAGCAGAGGTGTCACTGTGTGAAGGAAAAGCAGACGTCTCGCTTTAGAAAGACACTTTTAAACCTGGACTTTTCCACTCTGTCACAGCTCTGTAATATTCTGCTGCTTCTCGGCTCTGCAGCCTCGACCAGATTTCATTAAAGATGCTCTGGCTGCTGTTTGAAGACTGCAGGCAGCACACTGTATTCCAGGCTGACACTAATGTTTATTTAGCTTTTAAAGAGGATTTTTTGAACCCACCAACCTTCTGAACACTGCCTCCTGTCTTAGTCATTGGAAGTTTAATGTGACGCAAAGAAAAAGGAAAGTTTGAAGAGTTGTCTTCTCTTTTCTCATCAAGGTGAGGGTTAGATAATGAAGCGTTTGGATGAGGATTTATCTGTTTTTCTCCGTTTGGATTTGGTGAGACACTGAGTTTGCCATCTTGTGGTAGAAAAACAAAATGCATCTTGAATTCAGTATGATTGACTGCATCAGGAGGCTTTAAAGCAGAGGTGTCAAATTAATTTTAGTTCAGGGGCTACATTCAGCCAGTAAAATTACAGCAAAATAACCTATAAATAACCATGACTCCATATTTTCCCTTTGTTTTAGTACAAAAAAGTACATTCTGAAAATGTTCACATTGAAGGAATTATCTTTTTACAAAACATCATGAACAACCTGAAATTTCTGAAGAAAAATAAATTCAGTTTCAGCAACATTAAGCCTCAGTTTATCATTTCCACATTAGAACTTCCAGATCACAGTGTCTACAAAGGAACACAACATTTAGTCATCTGGAACTGAATAATATAGTATTTTACTTTATGATTAAAATGACAAAAATTTGGAAAAAAAGACAAAAAACAAGAAAAACACAAAATATTACAAAAATAAGATGCAAAATGGCAAAAAATGAGACAAACGACACGAAACAAATCAAAAAAGAGACAAAAAATTAGACAAAAAAGGTACAAAGCGACAAAAAAATGGACAAACGACAAATGCAATACAAAAAATTATACAAATGACACAAACAACAAAAAATAGCAAAAGCGAGAAACAAAACAACAAAAAATAGACAACACAAGCGTGACAAAAAACCCCACAAAATGACACAAACGATGCACAAAACAGCGAATAAAGCAAAACACAAAATGACAAAAATATGAGAAACAGAAGGACAAAAGGATGAGACCGACAAAAGTCAAACAAAAAAAGACAAAAAAAACAAAAGCAAGACAAAATATAGCAAGAATGAGACACAAAATGACAAAAATGAGAAACAAAATGACAAAAACATGAGACAAATAACAAAAGTCAGACAAAAAAACAAAAACAAGACAAAATATTCCAAAAATGACAAAAGGACAATCTAGTATTTTACTTTATGATCAAAACAACTTGTCATGGCCTAGAAATGATTTTAAATGTATAGTTTTACTAATTTACAATCTACAGTTAATGTCTTCTCTGGAATTTCTACACTTTGAGAGCCGGATTGGATCCTCTGGAGGACCGCTTTTGGCCCGCGGGCCGCGTGTTGGACACCCCTGATTTAAAATGTCACTTTATATCAACTCTTTCTCACATTGAACAACAGAAAACGCTTCATTATGAGTATTTTTTCTTGCAAAGCTCTTGTAGTTTCTCACATTTTCCAAAGTTACATTCTGGTGCAGTGAAGCTCAAGGTCAGCGCTCGCTAATCTTGGAGTTTTGCCATTTTCCCAGTAATCTAATGAACAGTCTCTGAGAGCGAGGAAGAAAATACATCACCCCAGAATAATAAAGGTTTGCAGTTTGAATTATGTAGCACCGCCGTGGCATTTGATATTCAGTATGCAGCCGACAAGAGTAAGCACAGAGCTGCTGCGTGACTGTGGGGAAAATGGAGAGGAAATTGCTAGTGCTTGCAGAAATCTAGGATGCATTTGCAGTAGCTCCAGTGCCTTCGCTCGCCACATATTAGACCTGTCTGCCGTATTACTGTAGTTATGAGCTGCTGCTGCACAGGACAGGCTTAATGACAGACCTTCAGCCAGCTCTGTACCCACAAGAAAAGAGGAAAATTCCCTCCTTTTTTCATCGTTTCTCTTCCCATGTTCATGTTCATCTGCTTTTGCACTATTTTGCGGTAATTTGATGGATTTTTTCTCCCTTTACAGGCACAAATTCTGCTAAAAATCTATATTAAATGGCGGAAATGCTCCAGACGGGCACAAAAGAAAATCATCGATCAGCTCATAATCTGTGCAACACATTACAAAGGCTGTCTTTAGATGCAATGTTTGGATTAGAGAAAGCAGAAAGCACCCAGAAAGAGAGAAATATCCTTCATCCAGGATGTTCTAGACAAGAAATAGACATTATATATACAGAGTAGAGAGTAAAAACAGTTCTAAAATTTCACTTTTAGAGACACAAAAATCCAAATAAGCTAACAGTCCTATCAGATGAGGGTTTATTTTCTGTTTCATTCCTGCATTCTGAGCAAAAGTCTTGCTTTTTCTTTGCAATGTGGAGTTAATATTCTTTATTTCCTCCAGCAGAGAGCAGCAAAGTCTTCTTCTGAATCCCTGAGCAGCTCCTCAGGATGTTCAGTATATCAGAGGAATCCTTTAACTCAGGTGTCAAACTCATCTTAGTTCAGGTTCCACATTCAGCCCAATCTGATCTCAAGAGGGCTGGAGAAGTAAAATCATAACGACCTGTAAATAAGGGAGAAAAAATGCAAAATGAGAAACAACGCAACAAAAACATGAGATGAACGACAAAAGTCAGACAAAAAACAAGACAGAAAACAACAAAAACAAGACAAAATATTACAAAAACAAGACACAAAATGACAAAATCAAGAAACAAAACGACAAAAAATGACAAAAGCGAGAAACAAACCAACAAAAATGTAGACAAACAATACAAGCGAGACAAAAAACATAAAATGATACACAAAACGACAAAGAAAGCAGAACACAAAATGACAAAAATAAAACAACACAAGCGTGACAAAAAGGAAACACAAAAACATGAGACAAACGACAAAAGTCGGACAAAAAAACAACAAAAACAAGACAAAATATTACAAAAATGAGACACAAAAGAACAATGAACAATCTAGTATTTTACTTTCTGATCAAAACAACTTGTCATGGTCTAGAAATGATTTTAAATTTATAGTTTTACTAATTTACAATCTGCAGTTAATGTCTTCTCTGGAATTTTTACAGTTTGAGGGCCGGATTGGAGCCTCTGGAGGGCCGCTTTTGGCCTGCGGGCCTCATGTTTGACCCCCCTGTTTTAACTAAAGCCATGTATCTGTAGATATTCATGTGGAGTCAAACCCACAAGTGAACTATTATAAGATTTATTTAGCGTCTAAATGTGCTAATTTTGTGCAGCATTTCCTGAATCTTTATGAACGGACAAAGATCCCATCAGTGTGAACAAAAACACGTAATGAGCAGCGACATCTCAGCTCGGATTCAGTCTGTTCAGCGGGAAAAACATCTCAGCCCATGAGTCACCCTCTGCTCTGTCATCTGTTCCAGCTTTAGTTTTCAGATTGAATAAGACACCTGCACGTCTCAATATAGACACCACAACCTTTGCTTTTTAGATTATTACAGGTGGAAATGAAACACAACAGCAAAAATACACCTCATTTCCTCTCTTCTGCTGCACACACAAAAGCATCCTGTCATGTTTCTATGTTATTTATTCATCTGGCAGGCATTTTCTCAATTATCTGACTATTTGTCGATGATAAGAAAGGTACTTTTGGAACCCAACGTTATTCAAAACCTGAAAAAATCTCAAAGGAGCTAGAACCTGTGAATCCCTAAAAAAAAAAGACAAATAACTTCTAAATCAAGGGTGTCAAACATGAGGCCCGCGGGCCAAAATTGGTCCTCCAGAGGGTCCAATCCGGCCCTCAAACTGTAAAAATTCCAGAGAAGACACTAACTGCAGATTGTAAATTAGTAAAACTATAAATTTAAAATAATTTCTAGACCATGACAAGTTTAGATCATAAAGTAAAATACTGGATTGCTCTTTTGTCATTTTGTGTCATCTTTGTAGTATTTTGTCTTGTTCTTGTTGTTTTTTGTCATTTTTTGTCTGACTTTTGTCATTTGTCTCATGTTTTTGTCATTTTGTTTCTGATTTGTGTCGTTTTGTGTTTTTTTCTCACTTGTGTTGTTTGTCTACTTTTTTGTTGTTCTGTTTCTCGCTTTTGTCATTTTTGATCTCGTTTGTGTCATTTGTTGCTTTTTTGTCGTTTTGTGGCTCGTTTTTGTCATTTTGCATCTCATTTTTGTAATATATTGTCTTGTTTTTTTGTCTTTTTTGTCTGACTTTTATCATTTTGATTTGAAATTGAATTGATTTTTCTTCAGAAATGTCAAGTTGTTCATGATGTTTTGTTAAAAAAAAAAAAGATAATTCCTTAAATGTGAACATTTTCAGAATGCACTTTTTACACTAAAACAAAGGAAAAACTTGGAGTTGTGGTTATTTATAGGTTATTATGCTCTGATTTCATTGGTCCGGTCCACTTGAGATCAAATTAGGCTGAACGTGGAACCTGAGCTAAAATGAATTTGACACTCCTGTTCTCAATAATCAAAATTTTTGCTAAATCATTTCAGCTCTAGTTTGTACCTAAGATGGGTTCAGAAAAGCTTTTCAGACTCGTGCATTGATCGCTACCAATAATTTAACACAATGACACTGATAGAACTATCCAAACACAGGCATAGCAGCAACACAAAACAACACAACAGCCTAATAACCTGTTGTTTTACAGTAATTTAATGTAGTTTAGTTGCAGTCAGAATACATAAGTCAGAGAAATATCCATGTGTAAACTGTAGCACTGAGTAAAGAAACAGGAGGTAGGAGAAGCCGAATAACAGTTTTTTAAAAACGTTTTTAATAAATATGACTAAATTTAGCTGTTTCTCATTGTTTTAAAATGTTTTTTACTTCCTATAAATCTTCTCAAGACCCCTCCTCTGTGGTGCTGCCTGCCTGTTAAAATAAAATAAAAATACCTGCTTTAAACACGCTTTTATCCCTTTTCAGTTCTCTTTGATGAATTCTCCTTAAAGCTCCGAGACAAAGATTTGCAATGTTTTTGAAGACTTCACTCATCCATTGTTTAAAACCTGAAGGACCAGACTGTGACTATACTTTCATTTACAGGTGTTTCCATGTTTTCTCAGAGCCCAACACTTTTCTGTGGGTTGCATGACTCGATGCTTCATTGGATAATTGTCCAGGCTACAAACAGAAAATTGCTTCTGTGCAAAAACTAAACTTTAGCTGTGTTTTGCTACAGGCTCATTTAGGGCTATTTCTGTCAGTTTTAGGAGCTCATATGATGCATTTGCTCTTTTCTTGAATGTGTTTTATAGGTGCTTTGTGCATGAAAAAAATCTGCAAACCTACAAAATCTAATGTCCAGAGAAAGCACTGGTCCTTACCTGCCTGAAACGGCTCATTACTTATCTACATCACCACATTTGCATAACACCTGCTGAGCGGCTAGTTTGGCCCTCAAACAAAGAATGAGCAGCTTCCTCACAGGGCTCCATTATTCCCCGTCTAAAGCCCTTCCTTCAGGGATACATCACTGTACTCAGAGATTTGGACTGATGGTATGTAGCCAACGTTGCCTGACTTTTGTTGGAACAAGTGATCAATCAGAGCAGACCAGGCTTCTTGAAAGTCAGGCATTAAAAAGGCAGAAACTAAAACAGGATTTCAGAAGGACGCTGTGAAGAGCTGCATGTTCAGTGTGAGAAAAATAATGTTTTTTGAACAGTAAATTCAGCCCAATTTCATCTCCAGTGGGCCAGACCAGTACAATCACATCATAATAACCTATAAATAACCACAACTCTAAATTTTCCCTTTGTTTTAATGCAAAAAAGTACGTTCTGACAATGCTCACTTTTAAGTTTTTTTTTTTTTTTTTTACAAAACATTATGACCAACCTGAAATTTCTGAAGAAAAAATCAATTCAATTTCAAATCAAAAATGACAAAAGTAAGACAAAAAAAGACAAAAAACAAAAACAAGACAAACTATTACAAACATGAGATGCAAAATGACAAAAATGAGACAAGAAATGAGACAAAAGACACGAAACAAAACAAAAAAGAGACAAAAAATTAGACTAAAAAGTTACCAAGGGACAAAAAATGGATACACGACAAAAACGAGACAAAAAATGACACAAAAGAGACCAAAAGTGACAAAAGCGAGAAACAAAACAACAAAAAAAGGACAAAGAACACAAGCGAGACAAAAAAAACACAAAATGACACAAATGATACACAAAACAACGAATAAAGCAAAACACAAAATGACAAAATTAAGACAAAAAACACAAATGAGACAAAAAGGAAACACAAAATAACAAAAACATGAGACCAACGACAAAAGTCAGACAGAAAAACGGCATGAACAAGACGAAATATTACAAAATGACAAAAACGAGACAAGAAATGAGACAAAAGACACTAAACTAAAGAAAAAAAATAGACAAAATATTAGATAAAAAAGTTACACAGGGCCAAAATTGGACTAACGATAAAAATGAGACAAAAAATTATACAAATGACACGTGGGACCAAAAATGACAAAAGTAAGAAACAAAACAACAAAAAAATTGACAAAGAACACAAGCAAGACAAAAAGGAAACACGAAACAACAAAAACATGAGACCAACAACGAAAGTCAGACAGAAAAACAACAAAAACAAGACAAAATATAACTAAGCAATGAAGGTGGGAGCACAAAGCCGCTGCGTCCGCACGTGCGGCCATCTTGGCCATCTTTACAAAACTGAGATGCAAAACAACAAAAGAACAATGAACAATCTAGTATTTTACTTTATGATGAACACAACTTGTCAGGTCTAGAAATAGTTTTACTAATTTACAATCTGCAGTTAGTGTTTTCTCTGGAATTTTTACACTTTATAAAGTCCTCCCACGACCAGATTGGAAGCTGCATTATGTTCCATAGAACAGGCTGGGAAAGCAAGACTACAAACTGCACCTGTCCCGATTTTGTTTCATTTTTAAACTTGTAGTCTTTAATCCAACTAATGCTGACTCATTTAACATCTTTTCAGGAAAATGTCTAAAGGTGGTGGTTAAATGTTAAACGCTTTCGTCTGGTTCATGCCCCTGCACTGCCAATCTGCCCATCAGGGATGCCTTAGTGTAACTGACCCCAGCCTCCTAACAAGCTGGGGTATGAGATAAGACAGTTTCCCCTCACAAGATTAGTAAAATGTATCTGTATTTAAAAAGAGCTTTTAAGGATAGATGAGTTCAAGTGTCTCAGGGTCTTGTTAAGGGTTTGTGAGATTGACGGTAGGTTGAGTGTAGTTTCCACAACACTCTGATTTACCAGTCAGCCTCATCCTTACCCTCACCTGTGGTCATGAGCTTTAGGTGAAAGGGCAAGATAGAGAATACAAGTGGCTGAGATGAGTTTTTGACCTGAAATTGGGTGAGAAATTCAGAAATCTGTTAATAGTTCAGAGGAGACCCACTGCTCCTCCATGTTGAGAGAAGCCAGCTGAGGTGATTCTGTTAAGGATGCCTTACAAGTCTAACAGGCACAGTTAGCTGGAAGGATGGAGGCCCTGAGGCTGATCCAGGACTCGCTGGAGGGATTTTATCTCCCATCTGTCCTGGGAGCAGCTGGGGATCCCTCACGACGAGCTGGAGGAAGTCGCTTGTAACTCTGCTGAAGCTTGAATGGACTGAACGATTTGAAGAATGAATGAATGAGTGAATCTTTGTCCCTTTATTGTGTTACTATCACAGCTTTTCTTCACTGCAGTCCTTTGTGATAGACAGCAGCCTTTGTGTAATTTGCTCAGTAGCTCAAAATTATCGTGCAAAACGCTACACGGTTAACTTGAGCGGGCGTCTGGTCGACTCACCCCCGAGCGTAAATGGTGTACAGCTTATTTTCTGTTTTGTGCGAGGCTGGATAAGCATGCATGCGTGTGCCTAAGCAGTGTGTCTGCACCGGCTGTACTCCACATCTTCTCATTAGATTCCGTACTGATGAAACAGCTCAACATAATTTATACACAAAGGGCTCAAACTCAGCATCTTGGTCCCGTTTGTCTAAAAGAACTGGGATAGATTTGGGAGGTCTTCCTGTCTCAATCTGCTTTTCCATTCATGAACATTGAAGCGATGCTTGAGTCTGTGAATTATTTGTTGCAGCTCTGATGTTGCATCTAGGTCAACTCCCACCTCTTTTTTCCATCTTTGTACTGTAATAATCTGCAACGTCTCTGCTTGTGTCACTTCATGGATTTCATTCTTATGCTAAACCTGGACTTCTGGCAGAAAATCCTGGACTCATTTAATCATAATGAGCAGTAAATACATTACAGCTTGTCAAGAGATCCACTTAGCCAGGGGTGTCAAACTCATTTTAGTTCAGGTTCCACATTCAGCCCAGTTTGACCAGTAAAATCATGACATACTAACCTATAAATAACCACAACTCCAAAAATTTCCCTTTGTTTTAGTGCCAACAAGTACATTCCGAAAATGTTTACATTTAATGAATTATCTTTTTACAAAACATCATGAACAACCTGAAATTTCTCAAGAAATATAAATTCAATTTCAACATCATTCAGCCTCAGTTTATTATTTACACATTACAACTTCCAGATCACAGAGTGTCTACAAAGAAACACAACATTTAGTCACAGCTATCTGGAACTGAACAATATAGTATTTTACTTCATGATCAAAATGACACAAGTCAGACAAAAAAAAACAAAACAACAAAAGCAAGACAAAATATTACAAAAATGAGTCAAACAACATGAAACAAAACAAAAAAGCTATGAAAAATTTGATAAATGTCACAAAGCAACAAAAAATAGACGAAAGCTAAACAAAAAAATGACACAAACGAGACAAAGAATCACAAAAAAGAAACAAAATGACAAAAAAAAAGACAAACAACCCAAGCGAGACAAAAAAACACACAACACAACAAATAAAGCAAAATGCGAAATGACAAAAATAATACAAAAAACACAAGCGAGACAAAAAGTAAACACAAAACGACAAAAACGAGAAACAGAACGACAAAAATATGAGATAAGTGAGACAAAAAAGACAAAAACAGTAAAAACAAGACAAAATATTTTAAAAATGAGACAAATGACAGGAAAAAACAAAAAAAGAAAAATTTGCCAAAAGAGTTACAAAGCGACAAAAAATGGATGCAAATGAGACAAAAAATGACAAAAAAGGAACAAAACGACAAAAAATAGACAAAAAAAGACAAGCGAGATAAAAAGGAAACACAAAATGACAAAATTGAGGAACAAAAAAAGACAAAAAACAACAAAAAACAAGACAAAATATTCCAAAAATGAGATGCAAAATGACAAAAGAACAATGAGCAATCCAGTATTTTACTTTATGATCAAAGCAACTTGTCATGGTCTAGAAATTATTTTAAATTTAAAGTTTTACTCATTTATAATCTGCAGTTAATGTCTTCTCTGGAATTTTTACACTGTCACTTGTAGCTTTGAGATAAATGCCAAACGGGGACCCAAACTGGAACCGCTTAGAAGCTGCAACTCAAAAGCTGTTCTGTACCTCCCTGGCAGTTGACATTCAAAACATCCGTGACATTTAACAGGAGGAAGCGGCGCTCAGAAACACACACGATTGTTACTTCAGTAAGCAGGCCCATCAGTTTATTCAGATACCTTCTGCTCTTTCAGGCTCTTTCTCACTTAAATACAGGATGAAGACCACAGACAGGAAGCTCAGTGACTGCTGGAGTAAATGTCAGATAATTGGACAGCGGGTAGCGGAAGTGATTTTGATTTAGCTGCCTGAGCGAGAAAACACACCTCGTCAGCTACAGGCTTGACGGTGAAAATACCACGCTGATGTAAGAGAGGTCAGAGGCTAACAGGCTAATTTCCCAGTGACAGTGATTAGCAGGATCCAGTAATATTGTCTGCAAGTACAAGAAGATAACATGAGTTCACGACAGCTCTGTGATTAAATACATTAAAAAAAGCAGTGGTTTCCCCATCAGGACGATGCTCTGCAAGAAGCAGGAACTAGGGATCAGCCTGAGCAATTATTGAGGCAGATGTTTGGCTTTTTTCTGATTGTTAGTATTGGTATTTTTATTGTCTGATTATAGCTCAGGGGTGTCCAACATGCAGCCCGCGGGCCAAAATCGGTCCTCCAGAGGGTCCAATCCAGCCCTCAAAGTGTAAAAATTCCAGAGAAGACATTAACTGCAGATTGTAAATTAGTAAAACTATAAATTTAAAATCATTTCTAGACCATGACAAATTGTTTTGATCATAAAGTAAAATACTAGACTGTTTTTTCGTCATTTTGTGTCTCATTTTTGTAATATTTTTTCTTGTTTTTGTTATTGTTTGTCATTTGTCTCATGTTTTTGTTATTTTGCTTCTCCTTTTTGTCATTTTGTGTTTCCTTTTTGTCACGCTTGTGTTTTTTGTCTTGTTTTTGTCATTTTATGCTTTGCTTTATTCATCGTTTCGTGTGTCGTTTTTGTCATTTTTTGTCTCGTTTGTGTCATTTGTGTAATTGTCTTGTTTCTGTCAATTTTTTGTCGCTTTGTAACTATTTTATCAAATTTTTTACCTCTTTTTTTGTTGACATTAGCTGCTTTTACAGTGGCTAAGACTATGCTAACGGCTAGCGACTAAGTTAGAAGGCAGCTGCAGATTACCCAGAAAACTTGTCTGGAAAACAGTAACTAATAATACTTTAGATATGGGCCTTAGTGGGCAATAAAACATTCTTACCAGTAATCGTTACTGACCCTGAAAAAATGCAATCAGTTGACTGCTAGAATTTGAGGAGCACAACAAGGAATTGTCCAGGGTGTCTCCTGCCTTCACCCCTCAGTCAGCTGGGACAGACTCCAGCTCCTCTGTGACCCTAGTTAGGATTAAGTGGTGTATAGATAATGGATGGATGGATAAACCTGACAACCACAGTCCCACTAAGCTGGTTGTCAACTCAGAGTGTCTGAACTTGGCCTTGAGCTCCTCCGTATGAAATTTTTGGTACTGGCACTAGATGACCAAACATGGAAAAGTGCAGAGATGTTTATTTCTCACATGAAGGAAAAACTGTAATCCTAAACCAACATTAGGGGCTTTAAAAGATAACACAGGCCAAAAGCAACATCACTGCTGCAGCAAGAGCCAGAAGGGACAAATGGCAAATAACTGCCAACCATGTGAATGCTAACCAGGCTTAACAGTTTTACTGTCTCATGAGTTGATCTGACTATATACAATTCCATATTCTATTACGTTAATGCGTTGTTTAGATTGACTCTTCTGCAGTGTGAGATATTTTTAGCCTTTTTCTTTCAGCTGCAGCACCAGCAGTGTTAAACTACAGAAGAAATATTAAATCATCATGTACACCGATAAGAAGGCTTAGAGCAAATCTTACGAGGTCAACAAGGACAAGGCTTTAGTCCTTCAGACTCAGTTTTCGCATTATATCACGCTACAAAGGCCCATGGAACAATGAAATTGCTTTGAAATTTCTTGCTCTCACATGAAAAAAGAATAGAAAGAGGAAAGAGTTCCTTCCACTGAGAGTTTATGTCTCTCGTATCTGTGCTCGGCAAGGAAAGGAAAGGGTTTAGATGGTACCTGAAAAGGTCTACCTTTTTAAGAGATCTTTTCCGGTATATTTAGCTCCATTGGATCTTCTAGGAATGGTGGTGGCATTTTCAAAGAGAAAAGATTAGACAGTTGGCATCATGTCTATATGTGCTGAGGAACTGGTTCGATATGCAGAGATCCTGTGTCCATCCTGTTACAGGTCAGAGGTGTTTTAACGGCATAAGGATGACCTACTCAACATCTGATTAGTGTGCGGCTGTCCCTTATTGTTGAGCAGTAGAAAGGTATAAAAGCAGCTTATATTGTTCATTGTCTTAACAACATGTGAAGGAAAGTAAAAATTACACTTGAAGCTGTGTGTGGCACTGATACGAAGAAGCAAAAATAGCAAACACTAACTTACAATTTGCATTTACACAGAACTGTCCGTTGTGTGAAACTATGTTAAAGCTCAGCCTGTATAATGATAAAAGCTGATTTAATAAAGCTGACTGATAGGGAGATTGCTTGGCTGATAAAATGTAAAACAACAGCTGTTTTGGTAAACTCAGCATGGTGTGAAAAAACTGCAGTTCATAAAATGTCCACTTGAGGCAGCCTCCAACGGTGAGTCAATCTCCATAGACTCCAATGTTAAACGGTCAAACTTCACAGCAGGAATAATCACGTTTACAGCCTGGTAGAAGTAACAGTTTTGATCTCTATAGATAATTTTACTGTTCAAGACAGTCATATGAAGGCAGAATTTTTATATAGCTCAGCCATTAAATTGTATTAAGGCTGAAAGTTAAGTGTGTCGCTGCTTTTAGTGACATGTGGGTGCTGACATAGGACAGTCCATATAACTTTAATACAGTCAGCGGTTATTTACCGAGCAAAATACGGCAAACATTCAGTGGTTTTTATTGACATTTTCTCTCTTGTTGGACTGTACGGTATGTTTTGGACTGCTGGTCTGAACAAAACAAATTATATAAAGATGCCATCCTAAGTTTTTGGAAATTGAAACGGTTTTACAGACAGAAACGGATGAATCATACTGTAGATGCTCACTCTGCGCTGTTACAGCAATCAGCGTCATAATCTCAGTCAAACCGTGCACACGCTCACTGCAGAGACAGACTTCTGAACTGTAAGTAACTTTAATCTTGTTCACTAAACAAGATGGATGTCAGTACACAGCTCTCTTATGTGGAGTTTTTTGTCCAAAATCAGCCCTCAGGTCGCTGCTGATCATGCTGAAGACTCTCACATGCAGCAGAACAGACAAAGACTTCAAGTTCAGGGTCGAGTTTACGCTCTACATTAGGCAGAAACGCAGCAGGAAATACATCCAGCCAATTAAAATCTGACTTTGAGCTGGGTGGAGACAAAACATTTCACTTGCATTTCCTGTTTCTTTCTGCAGATTGTTCCCAAAGGAGCAGAAATCCGCTTTAGTTCACCAGCTTCAAAGGCAGAGCTAGAAAGAGGACACTTGTTTGTGTTTCTTTATTTCTCTTAAATGGGGGCCTATAGACTTCATGTAAATGCAAATACATATATTATGTACATATATTTTGTACGTTTGTGCAGAGAAAAAAAAATCAGTAAAAAACAAACAAAAAGGGACGTCACATAAATCAGCATAATCAGCACAGAGTTAAGTTTGACCTCACTATAGATGCAGTCGCTTGTTTAAGAAAGTGGAGGAGAAGATTGTTGCAACCCAAAACATTAACATTTCTTAAACCTAACCAAGTAGTTTTGGGGCTTTAAATTCCCTAAAAGGTGGCTGAAAATAAGAATAATTTCAAAAAACTACATGTTGAAAACATGGACATGAACCCCGTTGTGTTAGCTGATGTTACTTGGAGCTGTTTGAAGAGAATGAAATGACATAACGTGAACAAACCTGACAGATTTCTTGGGTTTTTCTTGTTCCAAATATATTGATATATTGCAGGTTATCTTTTTTTTTGTTAATGCACTGAAAGAGGCTTGGACACTGTTAAAATATTCTTTCCGGAGAGAAAGAATTATTACCCATTTTTGGAAACTGACTGGACATACAGTACTGTTCAAAAGTTTGACATCACTTAGAAATGTTCTTATTTTTGAAAGAAAAGCATTTTTTCAGTGAAGATGCCATTAAAAGAATCAGAAATACAATCTAGACACTGTTAATGTGGTAATTAATTGCATTTTTGTCAAATAGCGAGATCTGACAATTTTTCAAGTCAAATACATTTTTGTTGATGACTGAATCAATGAATAGACATATGTAAACATTTGTAACGTTTACATTTAACGTGTTATTTTTTCTGTAATTAATTAATCGTAATTAACGCTCTTAAAGTCCCAGCCCTAGTAGGAACATAATTTTGTGGAGATTTGGTTGAAATTGATCAAATACCTCACAGAATGGATCAATTAAAAGAGAAGTGAAGTTTTCCTTTTGAAGGCCTTAAAAACAGTGGAGCTTTCCATGTCTTGCATGGTTTTCTACTGTTTCTTCTTGTCCTAGAAAGCAGCCACTTCTGCCGGAGGACGTCTTCACAGCAAAACGTTTAGAAGCTGACTCTCATCCACCTATAGTGTCCCTCTCAGATGTTGTTTTGACTAAGAAATGGGCGAAGGTGGAAGCTTTGGTGACGGGGGATGAAGAGGACAGCTGGCGAAGGAGGGCAAGACCCTCAAAGTTGTAGCCTGAGAATAAAAAGGAGGTCTTTGAAGTGAGAGCTGACTTGCTCTATCTGAGGCTTTCTGCAGACGCCCACACATTCCCCTAACGCTCAGAGGTAGACGGAACACAGAGAGGTGATCTAAAAACTCTATCAGGAAGGAGGAGGAGGAGGAAAGCATGTGAATGGATGAGGAGACAGTTAAGTAGAAAGATGATGATGAAACAGAATAGCAGATGGCATGAATGAGGACACGAGGGAAGGGAGGGTGAATGAAAGAAAGGGTGATGGAGACGACAGCGCGAAGGGAGAGAGGAAGAATGAATCAAACACAGGAGTGGAGTCAATTAAAGGGAAAATGGATTTAGGAGAGGGATTTAGTAGGAGAAGCAGGAGGCGTAGAAAGCAGCAGAGGACAGGAGGAGGAACAAGTGAGGATGATGAGGAGGTGAAAGTGGAAAGAGATGCAGGGAAACACAGCAGAGGGATGATGGGAGGGAGGAGAGGGAAACGTCACTGGGACTTTCCCTCAGCTCCTCTCTGCCTCCTCCCTGTTTTTTCAGAGTGGGTGGTGGGCAGAGAGGATAGAAGCTCTGCTAGTCACGCACAGCCGCTCAGCAGCTCCACTCGGCCGGTCGCTCTAAAAAAAAGCATAACAGGACTCCTTTAAGACAGCTGCTCACTCAGGCAGCAAATTCAGATGAGGAGGAAGACAGTTTGTTTTTTCTGAGGGGCCCATCAGAGCTCACAAGACCCAGATTTGGGCAGGTTTTCCACTGAGAGAACGTCCTCTTTAATTGGATTATACACTCACTGAAGCCTCGTGCAGTCGCCATCCTGTTTGTGGAGCTTCAACTTCTTTCCTCTTTGCTGGATTTTTTTTTTTTTTTTAATTTTTTGTGGCATTTACCTGAGGTGACTCCACTACTTTTTTTTTCTTTTTCCCTGTTTGGAGATGAGATCCAGCTTCATGCAGGTCAAGCCTGTAGCGACACAGCAGTGCAGTGTGAGTGTTCACAAGCTCGTGTTTGTGTTTGCATCCTTTGCGTGGTTCGTCTTTGCATCTCTTTCAGATTTGGGGTGAGGAGTGTAGATGCAGCCTCGGGTTACCCGGCGAGCGCCGAGTGCATTTTAGCTGCAAACGTCCCTGATCTGAAATGGGAAGCAGAGTTTTCCTCCAACACTGAGCGCCGTTGTTGAGTTCATACATTATAGAACAAACTAGCCAGCGGGGCTTGTTCTAGAGATAAACAGTTTCAGCAGCTGAAAAAAGCTGAAACCTTTTTTTTTTTTAATGGAAAAGGTGAAATATCAGCTTTCTACTGACTCAGATTCATACAATATCCTGCTGAGATTATAAAAGAAGTGACTACAGTTGTGTAATATGACAGCCTTTTTAAAGAGATTAAAGAAATTCCTTGAAATTCTGATAAACAGTGCAGCTGAGTACATTTACATAAGTACTGTAGTTAAGTGGGATTATTGGGCACTTTATGCTGCTTAATACTCTGCATTTTGAGGAGGATTGCTCTACTGAACTCATTTATTTCACAGCTTTAGTTACTTTTCATGTTCATAGTATTAGAACTAAACTTAAATCTAACTAATAAACTGAAATATTGCAGATTATCCATCTGAACTTCAGGCAGTTTCTGTGCATTTTTTCCTCCCTGTGGGCTCATTTTCCACTGTAGTATAAAGTCCTGCAGCTCTATGGAAACAGCACAACCATGACTAGAAAGTAGAGGAAATCAGAAATGTCCTCTGTGAAAAATGACACAGTTGGGAGACCATTGATTATAAAAAAGTGGAATTTCTTTTATTATTTATTGTACAAAAAGTGAAAAAATCTGCCCACAATCTGTAACAAGTGTTACCAGTAGACTCCACACACTATAGATAATTTACTGCTCACATTTTAAGCCTGTTTTTATTCTTGTCTCTCTTATATTTTGTGTGAACACAGCCTGCAGTTCAGCCTAAAAGTCCCTGAATTTTTTTGTCACATGATTGCTGGTCACAGCTGAGTCACTTATGTCTTCAGTGTTGTGCAGAACAGTGCAGTTTTTTTCTTTTTTACAGAATTTAGTTTTTGCTAATGGCTTGTTTTTGGTGAATTTTTAAAAGAGACATGTAGAATAAAGGGATTCAGATGAAAAATCCCAATGTGAATTTCAGATCTGTTTCAGTTTTTTGATGGAACGTCACGTCACAGATGATTACATCAAGGACTGCTTGGAACTTTTGCTTTTTGCAGTTTCTTGTTTAATTATATTGTGATGCTAATATGCTAATACTTCTTAAGTTGTGAACCACTTTGGGGTATTTTAAAGTTAAGGTAGAGCAACAAAACCATGCCAGCAGTCAGTAAAGACTGGCAGAACATGTTGGACATACAAAGTGTTAAAAATAAAAGATTAAAATCTCTGTAATAACTGTACTGACTTTTGTTGAACTGAGGACTTGCTGTGTGGACTCCATGTTTCACATAGTAAATCTAAACTGTTCCTTCATAACTTGATGAAAGCATTTTAAAATTTTTATCTTCTTACTTTCAACCCAAGTTAGAAGTAATGTGGTTCCGTAGGGTGACACCATTGTGAATAATTTGACATTCAAGCGATATTGCACACCCACTTCTGTTGTATGCTGTAGATGGAACAGCACATTTCTGAAGATGATCCAGTGTCCCCCTCGGCTGAAAATCAAGTTTCAAACTGGTTAACATGTCCACGTGATTTTTTTTATATGGTAGAAGACGCATGGTGAGTGAACAGGATCACGGCTGAGCTTCTCCACCTTAAAACTGCAGCGTAAACACAGATTAAAACTTCTAGAGTTTCATATGTTAGAAATCTAAAGACCTAAAACATCATGTGTGCAGTTATGACACATATAACTTTAGTAACTTTAGTAATCAAGGAGACTGAACAGATTTGCTTTAGCAATAAAACTGAATGTAAAATAAGAAAAACTAAAACTCACAAAAGTCAGTTGAAATGCATTTTTTAATTTAAATTTTACGTGTGTTTAATTAAAAGAAAACTTTTTGACACTGATTAGTTATGTGTGACATGTAACCAATTATAAGAGGTTTCAGATGCATCTCGGTCAGTGTAGCCCATATTAAATTCCTCTTTTTAATCAGAAATCTGTTTTTAAAAAATCATAATATTAATCAGAAAATGCTGATCTAATCCAATGGACTTTGGTTTAACTATGATACAAACCTACTATGGGATTTTTTGCAACCTGAAGACCTGAAAGTTGTGTTAATGTCTTCTTGTTTGATCTATAAAGCTTTATTTAACCCTCCTGTTGTGTTCATTTACAGACAACAAAAAAAAATCTTGTTTCTTTGTCTGAAAAAAATGCAAAAATTCAGCAAAAATTCCCCAAATTTCTGAAAATTTGCAAAACCTTCAGGAAGAAAATTCCAATAATTCCTTTAAAAATTTCTTTAAAAGTTTTACAATAAAAAAAGGAAAAACAAACAAATTTGGCAAGAAAATTCGTCTAAGTATTTTCAAAAAGTTGAGTAAAAATCTTCCAAAAATACTAAAGATATCCAAAATGATTCCATATATATCAGTAAATCTTCTAATATTTTCTTTAAGAACATTCACAAAAAATCAACCAAAATCCAGTGAATTTCGCTGGATTTTGGTTGATTTTTTTAGTGAATGTTCTTAAAGAAACATTTTGTTTTACATTTCTTTTTTTCCACCAAAAAAATGCTCAAAAATTTCCTAAAAATGTTGAGAATGTGGACATCAGAAGTTTCACTGTGAAACTATATTTTTTTTCCCACATTTTCAAACTTTAAAACAGGTCATTTTGACCCGCAGGACGACACGAGGATTAAAGATTGATCAGCCAGTAGTTAACATTTATAAATAAATCCCAGTAAATCTATGGCCTTCAGTAGCTGCAGCACTCACTGTTTTGCTGTTCTATCTCTGATAAGCATTCTTTTTGAATTTCATCACAATGACCCAGAAAGCTTAAGCTTTGTCTCTCCATATGTGCATAATTAAATCTTATAATTATGTAACTTTTTATAGCAGCAGCAGGCTGTGGAAGCATCTTGCAGGCAAAACAGTGGCTTATTAAAAGGTAAATCTGTGATATAATGCACAGATTCCTGCAAACAAGCACGTTTTTAGACACATTACGGCAGAATATCGTCTTGTTTCTGCTGCTACACAATAGTAAAATCAAGTATTTTGTGCTGAAAACCTTTAAGGTGCATTCTCCATCTTCTCCTCTTCCGCTCTCCCTCCACATATTCATTATCCTCATCATTTGAGACACATTATTATCCACTTTTGGACAAGTTAAACTGCAATAAAAAGTCTCAGTAAATGCCAGCCACTAAGCCCACCAAGATATCCACTCGAGGCTTTTCCGCAGAGACGTCCTGACCTCTTCAGCAGTAATTTCCTGTTTCTGTCAGGAGCCTCTTTAATTAGTTAGAACCACTGAAATCATAACAGTCCTCCCCCTGCCTCCCTCTTTTCTTTCCCCCCCTTTCACTTCTATATATATCACTGCTCAGAGAAGCGACCAGCTCCAGGGACTCCTGCACGTGTGTGTTCATGCATGCTCGCGTCTTCTGTGCAAAATGTTTCGGTGCACACAGCGTACTCAGAGTGTGCATGTGTGAGTGGATATGTGGAGCTGTTGGCATGCATGCATGGAATGAAATATTCAGGTGACAGGCAGCCACTCCGGTCCTGGAAATCTCTCTCGTTTTTCCCTCCACTCTCTGCAGGAGCTCCATATGCAATTATTCGGCCAAGAGTTCAGATTTTCCCCTCACAGTTCCTGCTTATTTTGCTTTTTTGTTACAGCAGCTTCACTGAAATAAATTATCCCCAAGTTGGAATAAGGGACACACATGTATCTGTAAGTGTTGCTACAAGGAAACGCAGGGAGGTGGAGGATGAAGAGCAGAGGGGCGGCGCAGGGAGTTGTTGTTGCCCACAGGCTTGGGTGCACTTTCTGCATTATACATCAACCCCTTTCTTGTTTTTTTTTTGTTTTTCCTGTCTTCCTTCCTGCCCCAAGTTGCTGCAGGAGATATCAAAGGCATCAGCTCTTCTTTAAACTCCACCGGATCCGTTTCCAGTTGAGTGATGGAACACAAGCGAAGGACACAACTTGTGTGCACTTTGACCAGCGAAGGTCGATGCTGAGGGCTCTTAGGAGCAAACAAGAGGCACTCACTGCTGTTGCCGTATGAAGCGCTGAAAATGGCTTGAAAGGCAGGTTGACACGGCTGAATGGACGTGAATGGGACGCAGTGAAAAGTGAACTAATAATTGGTAATTGCTTGTCTCCTTGGGTATTTATAGGCCGCTGCTGTCACAGGTCATGTGCTGCCGTTTGAATGAGTCGCGTGACCTTAACAATGATACTGAAAATTACTCTGGCTTCCTTATTCTGGCCTTTTTTAGAGTCGGATTGAGCTGCATTGTGTTTGTGGAGATGTGGAATGGTTAGCATGGCCAGAGTCCAGATATAATGTAGAATCTCATTGGCAGTGTTATTTTTTTATTTGGGTCATCTTGTCACAGATGACAGTCTGTGTATTTTCTTCAGGAGGAAATGACATCATGTGGAGCAGGTCATGTGATCTGGAATTAACACACTTCCTTGAGAGGTGTTTTTGTAATGGGGAACTTAGTTGAAAGTGATTTCTCAGACACAGATACAATTTGTTATTTTCCATATAAAATTTGATATATTGCCAAAAAAGAAATATCTGTCATGATTATCTCAACTTAATAAAAAGAACACAATCCAAACTATTTCTGAATCAGCTCATTTTATTATTGTTTAGCTAATTAGAAGGTGGTTGTTATTAAATTGGGACGGTTATTTAGTTGATATTTTAGTGATATCCAGTCATTTTTTAATAATAAGTGATTGTTTCCATAATAAATAATTATGGAATTTGTAAAGACATGATCATAATGAACATATTTTTTTTTTTACTTTTAATAAAATGTATGCAAGATATATCCCATAGACTTCAAAATTCCCTCAGTTATATATTGACCCAGTTGATGTTGTAAAAGGATGTATTTTAATGCAAATCACAACTAATTACTGTATGTTTTTGCTGCCTAAACTAAATCAAACAGCAAATGAAGGCAAAACTGAAATCACAAGATCAAATGAAACGTAGTAGCAAAAGTAATGGTCCAACAGTGAACATGAAACAAGATTCCTGTGACCTCCGCCTCCTCCAAGTGAAAGAAACTCCCCAAGTCATGTGATATAGATGCAGTCCAATAAAAAGAATAAGAGGAAATGAACAGAGGCATCTCTCAGTATTACAGCTTCTTTTTATGAAACTAATACACCAGCATTTACTATCCCATATTTTAGTATGCAACTGCTCCGGATATTCACTTCTTCGATTGATTTCTGATTAATGAGAAGGCTGACAATAATCTGGATTGTTCTTTCTGTCAACAGATTCTGTGAAAAAAACAAACCAACAGCAGATTAATCCTACTGACCTGAATTGTCTGCACCAACGAGGCAGTTATATCATATGATTCTGTGTCACAGAGCTCCACTTTTGAAGCAAATCATTAAGACAAATAGCTGCACTGGGTGAAGTATTTTGTGGCAAACCCTTTATGCTGTTCTGCTGCCATAAATACTTACACTTTCGTATTGATCCACAGCTGAATGTAGTCCCCAATACATTTGCTATTTACTCCCATTTGAGTAAAGTTTGCTAAAAAAACTACATTTCCAGCTGTTTTAGGGAAACACTCTGCTTAAACTACAGTGTATATACGTATTGCATCTACAGTAGTAACTAATGTGCTTGGACAGAAAGTTACTGGCTTGATTTAAGTTGTCATTTATCCTGACAAAGTGAATTTTCCCTCTTGTCTTCTCAGCACCACCCAGGGCTGGAGGACATCAGCCCGGCCGAGGAGGTGACGGACACGGAGGACAATGAGGAGGAGGACCTGGGCGTCCTGGACGACCAGCGGAGCATCATCCTCCACCTGCTCTCTCAGCTCAAACTGGGCATGGACCTCACACGGGTACAGAACACTCCAACGCCCACTCTAGCTGTGTATTCTGAATGTTTTGTACATTTCATTCGACATTCAGTTTAAAAGGGTTCAGAGTAGAGCTCCAGAATTACACAAAGTCACATGAAGTGAACAGACGTTTGAACTAGGAGGGTTATGTAAGCCGGTGTGGAATGACCCAGCAGTAGATTACTGAATTACTTTGACTCAGGACTGTCCAGATACATTTGTTGTGCTTCATCAGTTCGATGGCGTCTTTGACTTGGTCCAAAATCACGCCGTTAGTGATGAACTCATCCAGCTTCACCTTCCTGTTCTCGTAAACTTTGACCATCTCAGGAACGCCGAGCTGGTCAAAGTTTACCTGTACAATATCTGTTTTTCTACATATACTGGAATATGCGCAATATCATTATTTTTCTACTTATGGACAGATGTGTGCAATATAGACAATACTCTGTGCAGTATTAATACTTCTCTCAGTATTTCTATTCATGAAAAAAATCTGTGCAATAGGATAAGACAAGATAAGATCTACTTTATTCATCCCGGAGGAAATCATTTAATACCACTGATATGTGCAACACTGTTCTGAACTAGTTCTCATTTATTTTTGTACTGGTGTTCCTGGTATCTCCATCGCTACGGTAACAACACAAATTCCCCCACTATTGGATTAGTAAAGGCTAACCTTATCATATGTTATCTAATAGTATGTTATCGTAATTTATGTTATTGTATCTTATCTTATCATAGCATAGCATATTGCAGTATAGCGTATGTTATCATATCATAGCCTAGCATATCGTATCTTATCCTATCGTGTCTTATCAGATTGTAGGGTATCCTAGTGTATCTTAGCATATCGTATCTTACTTATCGTATCGTATCTTCCCGTAGTGAATCATAACATATCGACTCTTATCTTATTGTATCATACCTTATTTTGTCATAGCATGGCATATCTTATTGTATCATATCGTAGCATGGCATATCTTATCATATCTTATCTCATTGTATCATAGCATATCTTATATCGTATTGTATTGTGTCGTATCTTACTGTGTCATAGTGTATCTTATCTTAGCGTTGCGTATTGTATCATCGTAGCATGGCATATCTTAGCGTAGCGTTTCTTATTTTATTGTATCATATCATATCGTATCGTATTGTATCATATTGTATCGTATCTTACTGTGTCGTAACGTATCTTATCGTAGCATATTGTATCATATCGTAGCATTGCATATCTTAGCGTAGCGTTTATCTTATTGTATCGTAGCATATCTTATATCGTATTGTATTGTGTCGTATCTTACTGTGTCATAGTGTATCTTAGCGTAGCATATTGTATCACATCGTAGCACGGCATGTCTTAACATAGCGTATCTTATTTTATTGCATCGTAGTGCATCTTGTCTTATATGTTATTGTATCGTAGTGTGTCTTATCTTGTTGTGTCTTATCACGGCATAGTGTAGCATAGCGTAGAGTATCCTATCGTATCGTAGTGTATCGTATCTTTTCTTATCTTACCAAAAACTCATGAAACTAAAGTTTTTTGTGTCTCCTTCCCAGGTGGTGTTACCTACCTTCATTCTGGAGAAGCGATCACTGCTGGAGATGTACGCCAACTTCATGGCCCACCCAGACATGTTCCTGTCCATCACAGCCGGAGCCACAGCCGAGGACCGAATAGTTCGCTTTGTGGAGTACTACCTGACCGCCTTCCACGAGGGCCGGAAAGGCGCCGTGGCCAAGAAGCCCTACAACCCCGTGCTGGGGGAGACCTTCCACTGTTCATGGGAGGTTCCTCGGGACAAAGTCAGGCCTCCGGTCAGGTCGAACCAGGGGTCATCCAGGGAGCCCAGCAGGGGCCCGAACAACGCTCAGCAGGGCGACGATTCACCGGGAGACTGCTACAGAGTCCGGTTTGTGGCCGAGCAGGTTTCCCATCATCCACCGGTGTCGGGGTTTTACTGTGAGTGCCGGGAACGAAAGATGTGTGTCAACGCCCACGTGTGGACCAAGAGCAAGTTCATGGGCATGTCTATAGGAGTGTCCATGGTGGGAGAAGGTGAGTTCATTTACCATTAAATCTAACACTCTCAGTTAAAACATTAAGCTCGGCGCCCGTATAGCTCAACGCGTTAAGCGGGTGACCCATGTACAGGGGCTGGTCCCCGACGCAGCGGCCCGGGTTCGATTCCCGCTCGTGGCCCTTTGCTGCATGTCTTCCCCCCACTCTTCTCCCCCGTTTCCTGTCTGTCTTTCACTGTGCCTATCAAATAAAAGCCGAAAAGGCCAAAAAAAACCCAACATTAAGCTCTTTAAAAAAATAAAAAATAAACTGCCCAAAGATGGCTGCACAAAAACAATGTGAGACAATACACACAAAACAGACGAAATCAGCGCTCAAACACAACACTACAGCATATAAAAGTGGATTACTGTCATTGGTGGGTTAACATAAACAGTTCCCTAAGTAGTGTTTTAATGCTGTAGCAGGTTGAGATGGAGCTGATTTTCAACACTTAATATACCATTGAATAAGCTGTTTATAAGGTAATCATACAGTATGTGTTATTTAAGATAATTTCATTTGAAAACTGTAGTTTTTCCCCAACATTTGTTAAACATACTCATCATGTAAGCATCATTAATCTTGCGCAGGTGGATAAAACAAACACCCCTATAGTAAATTCAAACAAGCTTGTAAAAGTATTTTTTGTGTGTTGTTATTAATGTTGAGGTCACTGGTTTTTATATTAATCAACATGATACAGTTCATTAAATATACTGTTAAATTTATGCTATTCTGCCATTAAATTAATATACCACTGATATATTTTAATTAATGTACTGATGATATACTTTTGTTCAGTATCAACATATTTTTTTAGCATTTTGAAGTATTTTTATCCAGCAGTATAGGTGGGTATTCAGCCTGCTTGTTTTTCTTTAAGAAGCCATGCTGCCTTAAAAATACAGAAATAAGCAGAATTTACTATCACATTTCACTAAATGTGTATTTTATCTTAATCTATACAACGTAGGTCACCTGAACGTACGTAGTTTTTACAGCAACATCGTGTTAAAGTTCAAGTGGAGGACTTTTCCAGTACATATAATTTAACTTTCATTATATTCCTGACACAATGCTTCCTAAACTGAGGGTAAATCTCTCACTGGATACAGAAATATTAAATCTGGTTTCTGTGGAAAGAATATCACATATATAATTTAATAAGAGCAGAAGAGTATTTAAAGAGCATCTTTTGTTACAGAGTTTCAAGCTGCTACACAAAGCAGATGTTAAGATAAATGGGATAAAACCAAGTGGACACAACAGCAAATGTATATAAAAACACAATGCAAAGGATTAAAAAAAAACAAGTGGACCAACGTAGTAAAAGAGCGAAGTAAAATATATAAGAATAAAATAACCACAATAAAAGCAGTCAGAAGAAGGTCCTGTGATAAAAGAAGGTGTGCATTAACACTGATGCTGCCAGTCTGAGGTCCTCAGAGACACGATCACATCTGATCACAAGACGAGATTCAGGAACAGTCAGAAGGTTCCTGCCAGAGGACGTTAAACAACAATCGGGCTCTGGCATCTTTAATATTCCAATAATTCGAGATACAGGATTTCTGATTCCCATGACCTATAAGCCATAATCATCTAAATGAAAACAAAAAGGCTTAAAATATTTTCGTTTATGTGTCTAGAATGTATGAAATTTTCACTTTTTTTAAATGGCTGATGGAAAATATTGAAATTAAATGCACTAGTATAACTCACATGTGTAAAATAACATTTTGCACTTCAAATACTCCAGTTTGCCCTCAGTTTGCTGTCTGTATAAACACTCCCAGACCTCTCCCGGTAGCCCAGCCTCTGTCAGCACAGTGTTCAGTACAGTGTGTCCAGGATGAGTCACCCTGAGCCCACACAGAGGAAGTCCTTCAGCCCAATCGACTGACTCTGGATGCATGAACTGATCCGAACAGACCTCTGACCACCTGTTGGCAGGTCGTGACGCAGCGGTTCATCATTATCGTGTACGGAGACGGATGCTGCCGTCAGAGAACACGGTGACCTTCACCCCAGGAGATATTGATTTCTGGATTAAATTTTTTTGTTATTGCAGTGGCTGCTTCCCTGATTGCAGCTGAAAGCGTATTTTTGTGAAAGGCTCAGACTGGCAGTGAGTCAGCAGCAGAAGAAAAAGAGCAGAGATACGGTAGCTGATGGTTTTAGTAGAGCTGGATGTTTTTCCACCTATACAAGTTTGTCTGGAGCCCTGAAGGGGTCACATGTAGAGGACAGAAATATTTATGTGAAAACATCTGCATAAAGATCGATAAACTGAAGAAATAGGTTATAAAACGGTTTACTAAACTGCAAAATTGCGCTCATAAATTGACAGAATTCCTTTGTTTTCAGTCATCTTTGTGTGGTTGGACTGTACCTTTAGCACCAGTACAAATCTAAATCAATTTGATATGTTGCTTTTGACAAGAATTTACAAATAAAGACTCTTTCATGTCAACGTGACAAGAGATTCCTACAAAATAACTGTTAAATAGGTCATTATATAGGTGAAGGGCTTTTGAAGTCCATGGGATATATCTTGCATACATTTTTATTAAAAGTAAAAAAAAAAAAAAAAAAAAATGTTTTTATGTTCATTATGATTATGTCTTTGCAAATTTCATCATTATTTATTATGGAAACAATCACTTAATAAAAAAATGACTGGATATCACTAAAATGTCAACTAAATAACCGTCCCAATTTAATAACAACCACCTTCTAATGAGCTAAACAATAATAAAATGAGCTCATTCAGAGATAGTTTTGATTGTGTTCTTTTTATTGAGATAATTATGACAGATATTTCTTTTTTGACAGTGTATCACATTTTATATGGAAAATAACTAATTATATCTTTGTCCCAGAAATCACTTTCCACTAAGTTCCTCATTACAAAAACACCTCTCCAGGAAGTGTGTTAATTCCAGATCACATGACCTGCTCCACATGATGTCATTTCCTCCTGAAGAAAAGACTGGCCAGACTCCAAGGCTTTCTGAGTTATTTAATATAAAGTAGTCAACAGGTTTACTACAATATCTTTAGAAATAACTTTTAATTTCAATTTTACTCAAATGTATATGTAATATTTAGAAGAATCTTTGTGTAAAAATGCCATGTGGTGTTTGGTTCTCTTGATTTGTTGATTTTAGGTTTCTTTTTTGACTTCAAAAGTCCCTCAATTATATATTGACTCAGATATAACAAACAATGGTTCCCCCCCAAAAAAAGACTTCAACTTACATATAAAACACACCAAATTTAATTTTAGGTTATGTCATGATTCATGTGGTTATCTGCCTACAGGTTCTATTTGAGAACCACACGCACACAACATATATAAGGAAAACAAAAATGATGGTTCTTTGTCAGGAAAATTCTCCAGTGTAGTCCTGACTTCTCCAAATTAACACTCAGAGTCGTCTCTCAGGTCAAAGCAAAGTTTTACTTGCAGGAAGGAATCGCATGAACAGAACAAGGGACTGAAAGGAGACACACAACTTAGCTTTTATACAGGCACATAAATATTCTTTTTTTCCCTTTTTCGTCTAAAATCTAGCTATGAAGAAAAATCCAAATGTGAACGTTTCCAAATCTGAGAGACAATTATGTATTTTTTAAGCAAACTGGAGAAAAAATAGAACCTTTAAACTTGTAGCCTGACAGGCTGTTTATCTGTTTGTTGATGTTTATTTTGGGCTGATGCTCATTTAATTTTAAAGCCGATATCGTGCATCGCTACACATTTGTTCTGCAACGAAACTGACATGAAAGTGGGAGAGATGTCAGTCAAACCCAGCGTGTCCACGTCCACTCAGTCTTTACTGAGAGAACAGGTTTAATCAATCAAAACACTTCTAAAAGTTCAAATCTGCTCCAGCTCAACCAGCTCCATTAAAGCTCTAATAATTAAAGAAATCCAATAAAGTTAAATATTTAACACAAAGCTCCTCAAGTCCTGATAAGTTTTTTATATTTAGACAGAGACATCTTTCAAGACTTCAGGAGCTTTGTAATAGAAGTAGTTCTGCCTAATAAATGCTTTTATGCACACTTCTGATAACACTCTTGTCAAATATAATGTTTGAAGGATTTGTTCTTGTTACAGGGACATTTTACATCCTGGGATTTTTTTTACTTCCCGAGGCTCTGAATAATTCCACAGCTCCGTGTGTTTAAGCTTTACAGACTCATCCATATATCATCCAGGCAGCTCTTTCTGCAGTAATTGGTGATCACACAGTTCAGCCTGCTACAAAGTGAAAGTGAATGGCTGCAGGCCGTTGTTGTGACTGTGGATAGGTTTATCTCTCACTCTGTCAACGCTCGGCATCATTATTTGCTCACAATGGAGCCACAATGCAGCTTTTTTACCCCCCTGCAGGCATTATTTTGACTGTGAAACATCGCTGGTCCCTTGTAAGACAGCGGTTCTGATGTAAGAAGTGAAAACTATTTACGGACATGAGGGGATGAGAAGAAAACCGGAGAGGCTTTGTTTGCGACAAAATAAATCCACTTGTGCGCTGATGAAATGATACAGACGATGTATCACAAAAGCTTCTTGCGGGAATCCCTGCAACCAAAAGATACAGCTGCACAGAACAGATAGGGTTTATATAATGTTCTTCACAGCGGGTTTGTGTGTAACAGAAAACGATTATTGCCAGTGAGGTTAAATGATGTAACTTTTATTCTCGGTGCACACAGGACATGAAAACACACTGCGCTGGGTTGTTTTAGTTACAGCATTAATTAAGACTAAAAGCTGTTGCTGCTATAACAGCCTTGAGAACTCTTTATTATTAATGGTATGCTAGAGCACCATAAAACATGGAGTATCTGTCTATCTGTCCGTCCGTCCGTCCGTCCATCCATCCATCCTCCCTCTTATTTTCTAAGTTCACCTTATGCAGCATAGTACTCCTACAACATGATGGTGCCACCACCTTGCTGTATGGTCAGGATGGGATCGGCTTGAAGACTCATCCTTTACCCCTGAAATATAATGCTTGCCATCATGGCCAAACTGTTCAGTTCTTACTTAATCAGACCAGAGGACATTTCTTTGTGTAGCTGTGAGCTTTGTGGCAGTTTTGGAGCAGTGGCTTCTTTCTTGCTGAGTGATCTTTCAGGTTATATTCTACTCAACTACAGTGGCCATACATGCCTTTGCACTGGTTTCCTCCAACATCTTGACAGGATATGTTACGGTTGTTCAGGGGTTGATTTGTTGACTGTTGGCACCACACTTTGTGTTCAGATTGATGTGGTGGATTGTTGGAACTTGCTTGTAAAGCTGAAGCCAACTCATTGAATTATTTGTGAGGTCTTAGCTGTTTTATTTTGATTGCTGAAGCAAAGAGGCACTGAGTGTAGAGGTATACTTTAAAGCACATCTATAGGTACACCTCCCATCAATGCTCATGATGCTGTTTAGCCTATCAGAAGCTTCTACAGTCATGGCATCTAGAATTTCCATGCTGTTTAACGGCACAGTGAACTTAGTGTATGTAAACTTTTGAGCCACTGGAATATAGTAAATGAAGGGGCAAATAATCTCTCTGTAAACATTTGTTGGAAAAATTGCTTGTCATGCATAAAGTAGAGATTCTAACCGACTTGCTAACACTATAGTTGGTTACATGAGATCTGTGGAGGGGTTGAAAAACAAGTTGTATGGGTCAATATATAATTGCAGGACTCTTTATAACATAGTTGACAGGTACCATAGTTGACATTTTTGCTGTTTTCAGGCCTAAAATCAACATGACCGCCTATAACCAAACACCACATGGCATTTTACAGAAAGATTCTTCTAAATATTATATATACAATTGAGTAAAATTGAAATTGAAAGTTATTTCTAAAGATATTGTAGTAAACCTAAATGGGTAACTTATTTTCCATATAAAATTTGATATATTTCCAAAAAAGAAATATCTGTCATGATTGTCTCAACTTAATAAAAAGAAGACAATCCAAACTATTTCTGAATCAGCTCATTTTATTATTGTTTAGCTCATTAGAAGGTGGATGCTATTAAATTGGGACGGTTATTTAGTTGACATTTTAGTGATATCCAGTCATTTTTTATTAATAAGTGATTGTTTCCATAATAAATAATTCTGGAATTTGTAAAGACATGATCATAATGAACATAAAAAACATGAGTTTTTTTTTTTTACTTTTAATAAAATGTATACAAGATATATCCCATGGACTTTAAAAGTCCCTCGATTATAGATAGACTCGTATGTAAACGTCTGACTTCAGCTGTAATTGGCTTTGATAAAACATCTACATACCAGAGCACAGGTTAAGCTCCATTTATTACTTCTACAGTTGTTGGTTTTCCTCACCTGATTTTAAAATAATAATATTGTCTCCAAAATGTTGCCAAACCCAGTTTTAGCTGTTTCCCGCTTTTATCAAGGTCTCGAATGATGGGTCATGTTTGTGTTTGAGGTCTGACTTTCCTACTTTTCTTCTTCCAGGAGTCTTGTGTCTCCTCGAGCACGACGAGGAGTACGTCTTCACGCTGCCCTGTGCCTACGCCCGCTCCATCCTCACCGTGCCCTGGGTGGAGCTGGGAGGCAAAGTCTCCATCAACTGCATCAAGAGCGGCTACTCGGCCACCGTCACCTTCCACACAAAGCCTTTCTACGGAGGGAAGGTGCACAGGTGAGTCTCTGTCCTCCTCCACTGCCTGTCATCCATCCTCTCTTCCAGAAAATGGTTAAACAGACTGGTTCTTATCTTTGACTTCATGCATTAATACTTTGCAGACTGAGCAAAAATATTTTATTCATCTGTGAGGCTGTCAGGTTTGACTTTTAAGTATAAATGCCAGGTAGAATGGGTCACCCGCTGCTGTAATGGAGGTTAAACAGTGGCAGCATGAAAACAGTCCTTTTTGCAGGTTAATTTTCCATTTTAAAGTGTCAGTACTCTCCATTTGAGTTAACCGTCACACAAAATCAACAGTGACATTAATATTTAATGAGTCTTTTACTTGCTTTCTTGTTTGAAGCATTGAAAGAAAGAGGAAAGAGTAGGTGCTCTCAGAACGACACGTTATTAAATACAACTGAAATGTTTTGACATTATGTCTTCATCAGTTATAATGAAGGTTCATATGTAGATTTCACCTGATTTAATTCAGGTGTGACTTGCAGTTCAAGTCCATCAAATTAGTACCAACACAGAAGTCAACACATATTGATTACCTGCTAATCTCTCTGACAGAAATATCATTAGAATATAGTGTTATAGCCAGTAAATCCAATTATAGTAGGCTGCTGCTTACTAATTCTAAGTCATTTCACAATAAATTAGCTGTGACAGAGTATAAACATAGCAGGCAAATCAGTTACAGCAGCAAAATTAAGATTTTTGTCAGTTTCCAGTTCCATGTCAATGCTCAAAATACGTCCATACACTACTGTTCAGAAGTTCTGAGTCACTTAGAAATGTTCTTAGTTTTGAAAGAAAAGCATTTTTTTCAGTGAAGATACATTAAATTAATCTGGAATCCAGTCTAGACATTGTTCATGTGGTAAATGACTATTCTAGCTGTAAATGTTTAATGGAATATCTCCATAGGGATACAGAGCAACATTTCCAGCAACCATCACTCCTGAGTTCTAATGCTACATTGTGTTAGCTAATGGTGTTGAAAGGCTAATTGATGATTACAAAACCCTTGTACAGTTATGTTAGCACATGTATAAAAGCGTGAGTTTTCTTGGAGAAGTGTCGTGTTCTATGCTATAATGTGCTGGGCCACAGGAGGTCCTTCCTACCTGTAGTAATCAGACTGTACGATTCGTCCCCCTTCTGCAGAGGGGAGTCACAATCAACAGACTTTTCCATGTGCAAAATCATCAGACTCTTTCCTAATAGAGTCACGATGTGTATTATCATTGTTCAAGCGCAATATTTCTAGTGCAATACATCTGTTAATCTGTTTCTTGTTATTAGTCTACAGTTTGCATCTTGTACTTGTTTTATTCTTATTTTTCTAGACACTTTTAGACACTTTGCACTTTGTATTCTTTGTTATTTTTATTTGACTGCTATCCTCTGTGTAACTGTGCATATTCCACTAACCTTTGTTGATTGCATTGTACTCTGGCAAAATAATTTCCTCTGGGCTGAATGAAGTAGAGCTCATCTTATAACATAAAATTGCCTGCATAACCCCAGACTTTTGAACATTAGTGTACATGAAAAAGTGAACTGTCCCAGACATTAAGGAGGTTTCAGTTCCTGAGTGGTTTATCCGTTTTGCCACTGCAGAGTGACAGCAGAGGTCAAACACAACCCGACCAACACCATCGTGTGCAAAGCGCAGGGCGAGTGGAACGGCACTCTGGAGTTCACCTACAGCAGCGGCGAGACCAAAGTGATGGACACGGCCAAACTCCCAGTCACCAGGAAGAAGCTGAGGCCTGTGGAGAAACAGGGGAGGACAGAATCCAGGTGAGACCGACTGGACACGGCCCTCTGGACAGTCTGATTTAGAACGTGTGTAGCATTAGTGTGGAACTGAAATTTTTGTTCGTCTTGCAGGCGGTTATGGCAACATGTCACCAAGTCACTGAAGGAAGGAAACATCGACGAGGCCACGGAGCACAAACACAGACTGGAAGAGTGTCAGAGAGGAGAGGAAAGGCAGAGAGCAGCTGATAACAAACCCTGGACACCCAAATACTTCACTAAAGAGGTACAGTAGGACTTCTATTAACAGCATATCACCATCTGTGGCCAAACGTTCACTCCATTTAGCTTTCAACGTGTTATTTGAGAGTCTGAATTATTGCATTCAGCCCCTGACAAAAGTCTTGTCGCTTATCCAAGGTGTAGGAGCAACAAATAACAACTTGACTTGTAGTCGATCAATTGAAAATAGAAATGGCTGATATGAAAGGCAAAGCCCTCTAGATGATGCTGGTTATATGAAATAATGTTTTGTATCATTCATTGAGTTTCATCATTTAATTAGGACAGAAAGGACAGATTTTGCTCGGACAAAAGTCTTGTTGCATCCATAAATAATGTAGGAATTATACGTACACGTTATTTTGAATACACAGATATGATACACTAGCATCAGAACATAGAGTCACGGTGCCTTGCAAAAAAAGAATGAATATCGTGATTGCCAGTGATTCAAACAACTAATTGATGAAGCCATCTGGAATGGCAAAGAAAGCCATCTAGCAAGACTCCATCAAGATTCTTCTGTTTCATCTTCCAGGCCTCCTCCATCATCTTAGGTTGGTATCTTGATTGAATCATTTAAAGTCAAGACAAGATTTTGTCCTTGCAAAAACAGACGTTATGGGCTTTACCAAGCTGTGAACTTCAGGACACTTTAGAAAGGTTTCATTTAGCACCCAGTCATTAATGTGAAAGCCCTTAACATTAAAATGAACCATTTATTGTAACAATGGATTGAGTAGAAATGTCCTTATGCGACAAGACTTTTGTCTGGACTGTAGTTGCCCTGAAATAGGATGCGCTTTGTGCCACTATAATCAAAGAAAAGCTTGCAAAAATCATTGGGAAAAAAACGCAAATTGTTTGGCCTTTTACCTTTTGAGTTCCATATGCATCTTCCTCACTGATCACACACACTTTTTCCAACAGTATCTTTATTAATTAACAGCCCTTTACATTCTTCATGTGGCTGTGTCAACATAGAAGTAGAAATACAGAAGTGAACAGCTTCTCTTAACCACCACACAGCAACCCATATCCATCATCCTTAATAAGCCTTTTGGTCCTGCTGTTTTGGTGGATGAGTTTTTGAGTGGCAGCTCAGCCTCCCTGCTTGTTATTCAGAGCTAGATGGATCCGTTTGCTTTGTTAGAGAAAAAACAAGAAGAAAATAAGAAAGACATCCTGTCACTTCTAATTTTCTCTGGGAGTGATCATTTTACATAGAAATATGGCCAAATTTTCTATGAGCAGAACCATCATTTTTTCTAACTCATGTACTGAGAGATATGTCAGAAAATTAGAATGTTAATTTTGAATGTTAGCAGCAGTTTGGAGCTAACTGCTGGTTAACATTTAACCCTCGTGTTGTCCTCATTTATGGCCACCAAAAAATATTGTTTCCTTGTCTAAACAAAATCCCAAAAATTCAGCAAAAAAATACCCCAAATTTCTGAAAATTTGCACAACCTTCAGGTAGAAAATTGCAATAATTCCGTAAAAGTTTTATTTTTAAAAAATCCCCGAAATTTGGCAAGAAAATTCTTGTAAATATTTTCAAAAAATGAGTAAAAATCTTCCAAAAAAATCCTAAAAATATCTAAAGTGATTCCATATATATCAGTAAAACGTCCAATATTTTCTTTAAGAGCATTCACATGAAAATCAACCAAAATCCAGCGAAATTTGCTGGATTTTTGTTGATTTTGTTGTGAATGTTATTAAGAAACATTTTTAACATTTTTTTCCCACCAAAAAATGTTCAACGATTTCCCAAAAATGTTGAAAATGTGGACATCAAAAGTTTCAGTGTGAAAATATTTATTTTTCTCCACATTTTCAAACTTTAAATCGGGTCAGTTTTGACCCATAGGACGACACGAGGGTTAATCTTCATGGGCTGCGTTTCAGTTACTGTTTAATTCTATTGTCTGACAGCAGAAACAGAAAAAAAAGCTGAAATACAATGTATATGAGCACAGAGAGCAGGAGAGAAGTATAGAAATGTAAATGACTGACGGCGGTGGGATGCAAAATAAACTGAAGTGTAACTCAAAAAAAGAGAGATGAAGACGTAACAGCAAAATCAGCAGTGAAGGCTCATCAATCTCATCAGTCTCATCAATGAGGAAGAAGCAGAAGAAACTAAAAAATAAAAGGCAAATATTATGTCTGTTTTTCTTTTGAGATTTGCACAAATTCAATAAAAGGAACCAACTAACGATCCTGACAGGATGTGTATTACACTCATCAGAGACAACACAAAATGATGATCCAAGAGTGTCTAAAAGTTGATGATGGTTCTTGCTGAGTGTGTTTCTGGTGGAATTATGATTTTGGATAAAATGCTTTTAAATCTCATCTGGGGCTGGATCACCCTCAGTCATGGTAATCCTCAGTGCTTCAGTAGAGAGTGGACTTCTCTACAAGGGCCTTCTTCAGTTGTAACAGAATAATGGAGAGATTTATTAACTCCCAACTCACATGATTCATGGTATGACTGCTGGTTCAGCTGCCTAAGGAGGAATGTATGTGACCATCCTGTTTAGAGATGGATGTTCCAGTTCAACAGCGACGTCTTTATTCACTCCCCTGTATGTAGGTCTGTGCACTCTTTGCTCAGCTCATGATTGGGTGTTTTATCCATCGGCCGAACTATTGTCTAAGAGCATTGCTGGGTCTCAAGTGTACCGGGATGTTTTGTTCGGAGAAAAGGAAGTTTCTTAGACATAGCGGTCACATATGGTATGACCGTGTTGTTTTGCGTTTTTTTTTTTTTAATTTCCTTCCACCAGCAGTGGTGGAAGGTTTGGATATTCTCCGGTTTGCGTTCCAGTGGGAGTCAAACAGCAGCTATTGGACTGTATGTAGGTCTTTTTAAGTAAACTTTAATGTTGAGACTTCTGTCCTCTTTTATTATGGCATTTTAAGATTGAACAAATGACAAAATCTGACGAATATAATGTCTGAATCAAACTAAAGAGCTAACAATGAGAAGATTGGAAGACCTAATGTGCCAACAGAAGTTATGTATGCATTAAATAATCCTGTGGAAAGCAGCAACCCAACGGAAGCCCATATAAGGCGTAAGACAGGAAGTTCATGCCCTCTCTTCGTCTGCCCTCCTGAGTTGAAACCAAGGTCACACTGAGTTAAGCAGAAATAATGCCAACCTAGCAGAAATTTAAAAAGAGGAGGCGGTTAAACTTCTGATACGATTACATCATATACATCCTGATTGGGTCTGAGGACGATCGACGTTTGGATTGTGGTTTTCCAAAACATAAGAGGAGTGTTTAGAAGAAGTTTGTATGAGTATATAAGATGATGTAACGCTTTGTGTAGTCTGTTAAAATCTTGAGATTTTGCTCATGTTTGTTCTTACAGACTCTGTATTGAATAACATTATTCAGATCAGACTCTGAGGACTACTTGAAGACTCTTTCTTGAGAACTTTTTTAAGACTAACTTTTGATTCAGAATTGATTTTTACTCTGTCAAGGAACGGCGGAGTTATGTGACGATCGGCATCTGTCTGTCTGTGAATCTGTCTGTCTGTGTGAAACATTACTCAAAAACGGACTAAAGGATTTGGATTAAATTTTCAGGGGAAGTCAGAAATGACACAAAGACCACCTCATTGAATTTTCACAGTGATGCAGCTTATAGTCTGGATCCACGGCTTTGATAAGGATTTCACATTGCGAGATATTGCTGCTGGCATGGCGTTGCTGTAGCCATGACAACAAGTGAACACTGTGCCAGTGCTGACGATCACATGATTGCAATCCTACTACAAATTGACTGTGATTTATCAGTTGGAAATCACACAAGGAACAAATGATTAAACTGTGGGGTGTTTTTTAGTCCCATCAATTCCTGCCGCCCGCTATAAATTTAGGTCACACAATGTTTATAAACAGGACAGTGTCGGAGATGCAGCCCATGGCCCTTTACTGCATGTCTTCCCTGATTTTGTGTCTCCTCTTGACTTACCTATTGAATAAAACCAACAAAAGAGCCCAAAAAACAACTTAGAAAGAAACGTCATAGTATGTCGTCCAAAACATCACCAAAAACGTCGTCGTTTAGTATGTGGAACAAAATATGGAAAAAAAGTCATGGTTTAGTATGTCGGCCAAAATATCATCAAAAACGTCATAGTTTACTATGTCGTCCCAAATATCACCAAAAATGTCATACCTTAGTATGTCGTCCAAAATGTAGCAAAAGCGTCATAGTTTAGTATGTCGTCCAAAATGTGGCAAAACCGTCATAGTTTAGTATGTCGTCCAAAATGTGACAAAAACATCATAGTTTAGTATGTCGTCCAAAATGTGGCAAAACCGTCAGTTTAGTATGTCGTCCAAAATGTGACAAAAACGTCATAGTTGAGTATGTCGTCCAAAATGTGGCAAAAACATCATAGTTTAGTATGTCGTCCAAAATGTGACAAAAACGTCATAGTTTAGTATGTCGTCCAAAATGTGACAAAAACGTCATACTAAAGTGTCGTCCAAAATGTGAAAAAAAGTCATAGTTTACTATGTCGTCCAAAATGTCACCGAAAACGTCATAGTTTAGTATTTCGTCCAAAATAGCACCAAAAATGTCATAGTTTAGTATGTCGTCCAAAATGTCACCAAAAATGTCGTCGGCAAAAATATCACCAAAAATGTCATAGTTTAGTATTTCGTCCAAAATGTGAAAAAAATGTCATAGTTTAGTATGTCGTCCAAAATGTCACCAAAAACATCATAGTTTAGTATGTCGTCCAAAATATCACCAAAAATGTCATAGTTTAGCATGTCGTACAAAATTTGAAAAAAAGTCATCCAAAATATCACCAAAAATGTTATAGTTTAGCATGTCGTCCAAAATGTGACAAAAAAGAAATTTTTGCGCCAAAATTCATGATGATTTTTTTTTCAAAGAAAACCTTTCTGGAGTGTTTTTCACGGCCTCTTTTACATTATTTCATCATATGGCACGTTTTTACAACATGTTGAAAAATTGCATTTTTTTTTGACATAGTGTAGTATGTCGTTTTTGTTCCGGTTTGTAGGAGTTTTAGATCCCAAATGTGAGGCGCACAGAGCAGACATGAGGCAGACTGGCAGAAACAGGGTTTTATTACAAAAAAACTAACCAAAACACCAACTATGGCCATCAACTCACAAACTGAGAGGGAGGGGGGAAAGGCGGGCTCCGGGGGGCGGGAGTCGAGGGGGGAGGCACACGCCGGCGCTCTGCACCTGGGGGAGCACGGCTGCAGCGGCCAGGGACGACGCCGGGTCCCTCGGGGAGCGGACCGGCTGATCGGAGCAGTCCAAGGTGGGAAGGTCCGCGCTCTCTCCAGAGAGCGGCAGGGGTCCATGCCCAGGTCTGGCAGCTGCAGCTCATTGTCTCATCAGCACCGTGACAGTTTCTTTGCGCCAAAATTCATGATTTTTTTTCCAAAGAAAACCTTTCTGGAGTGTTTTTCACGGCCTCTTTTACATTATTTCATCATATGGCACGTTTTTACAACATGTTGAAAAATCGCATTTTGTTTTCGACATAGTATAGTAAGGCGGTTTTTTTTTGCGCCAAAATTCATGATGATTTTTTTTTCAAAGAAAACCTTTCTGGAGTGTTTTTCACGGCCTCTTTTACATTATTTCATCATATGGCACGTTTTTACAACATGTTGAAAAATTGCATTTTTTTTTCAACATAGTATAGTAAGGCGTTTTTTTTTCGCCAGAATTCATGATGATTTTTTTTTCAAAGAAAACCTTTCTGGAGTGTTTTTCACGGCCTCTTTTACATTATTTTATCATATGGCACGTTTTTACAACATGTTGAAAAATTACATTTTTTTTTCGACATAGTATAGTAAGGCGTTTTTTTGGCGCCAAAATTCATGATGATTTTTTTTTCAAAGAAAACCTTTCTGGAGTGTTTTTCACGGCCTCTTTTACAGTATTTCTTCATATGGCACATTTTTACAACATGTTGAAAAATCGCTTTTTTTTTCGACATAGTATAGTAAGG